>NC_073263.2:37854164-38157194 GCF_029289425.2 Pan paniscus | reverse complement strand
AGCATTTGTGGAACTTTTGAGCCAGATACCACTAACATAAACTGTTCCTTTTCATTTCATTTAAGAGTGTTTCAAAAAGCCCGTAGATTTAACAGTGGCACAAATATGGATGGTCATTTTGGTTGCAAGGACTAACAAATCTCTGTGGCTAACAGGAGGAAGGGTTCTTAGGAATTCAAGAATAATAACTGTTGTATAAGACCCTTAGCAACAGCTTCTATGTCATCTCTCCTTCTGCCTTAAACATGACTCAGCTCTTTTAGATTCTGCATCTCTGGGGTCATTTTGTCATTTCCTCTCAGAAATGACAGATCAAAGAGATCATTCTCTACTCCATCCATATTTTCTCTACCTATAGCATCTCTTCTTAATAATTCAGCTCATTCATAATTATTACATAACAAACTTTTTTTCCTCATAATTCTTTAGTTTCTCTTCTAGTTACTAATGGTCCAATTCTTTTAGTATGTCCCTATCTGAATTTCCAAGAGGAAACGATCTCATTGACCTAGCTCTTTCTTACTCGGGTAGAATGTTTTGAGCTCAGGTCACTTTATTATCATTGGCAAGCCTGTAGATTAACCATTTTATGTTAGCTATCTAACCCTGATTTAATAGTTATAATGGAACCTTGAGAGTGTGCCAAGATAATTAACTGGGAAACAATCATCTTTATTTATTTTATTTTATTTATTTGTTTAAAGACCGTCTTGCTCTGTGGTCCAAGCTGGAGTACAGTAGTGTCGTCTGAGCCCACTGCAACTTCCACCTCCTGGGTTCAAGTGATTCTCCTGCCTCCGCCTCCTGAATAGCTGGACAGGGTCTTGCTATGTTGCCAAGGCTGGACTCAAACTCCTAGGCTCAAGCAATCCTCCTGCCTCAGCCTCCCGAAGTGCTGGAATTACAGGTATGAGCCACTTCACCTGGCCCAGGTTCTTTTTGATCTCACAAGCAGAGGGAGTTTCAGTGTCTGACCAGGCTGTTTCTTTTCTGCTGTCCTGTAAACTCAAGAATTTTTGTTAGTTACTGTTTTCTTACTCTTTGGGGGCAGAGTTTGAGTTTAGGCATCTCAGCATATTGTTTCTTCTCTTATCTACTATCCTGTAAACCTAAGAATTTGGCCATTGGTTTCCTTAAGTCTTTGCGGCACGGTTTCATATGTATATACCACATTATGTTTATCCATTTATTTGTTGATAGACACTGAAGTTGATTCTGTATCTTGGCTATTGTGTATAATGCTGCTATGGACATGGTGGTACATGTTTGAATTCCTGCTTTTAATTCTTTTGAATATATACTGAGAAGTAGAATTACTGGATTATACAACAATTCTACTTTTAATTTTTTCTCACAAACATGTTTTTAAAAATGTATTGGATATACGTAGTTTTAAAATTTTTCATTGACAATGAGCCTTGAAGCTAAAATGAAAAAATACTTCAGTTATCTTAAGAGAATGATTTTAGGAAGTAAATATTAAGATATAATTTCTGTTGGCAATTAACAATTCTGCTGCAAAGTACACATAATTCACTTGTTCCATTTAAATAATCCTTTATAGCTAGTCATGGAAACAGAACTTTATTCTGCTAAGAATCTCTGAATGCAATGTAACTATTCTTGGAATCTTGAACTAAAACAGGGGAAAAAATAATATCAGACTGCTGAAGTTGAATAACAGTTACTGAAAGGGACTCTAATAGATTTTTGGGAACCCTACTAATGCTATAACTGCTTTTCAGTTGACAACACAGTTTTTTTTTCTAAGCCCAGAGCCAAGTTGAATAGCAAGTCTTCCTTTGGATGCATGTTCATGTAAAATGCTGATAATAATTATTACAAATGTAAGCTACAACTATATATCTTGTTTATGCCAGTTACCATGTCTAACATTACACATGATCATATGAAATACAGCAGATTACAAGGTAGCTTTGTACACTTATCATTTTATTAATAGCAGAGCCTGCAGCTGCCCCCAACCGTCCCCCTTCCTTAATGACTCCTGAGTTTTAGCTGGGCATATGACAGAATGCTTTCCAAATCTCCTCTACAACTCTATTGCACTAATAGAATATGAACATAAGTGACTGTTACAGAGGAGAAATAAACTTCTAATTTGTTTAAGATATCACATTTTGGGGCCTCTGTTTTAGTAGTTAGGCCTTAAGCTTACTGTTACAATTTCTTTTATGGATAAGAAAATGTTACTTAACTTGCCTAGCTAACTCAACCAGGTTTTGAACACTGCAGATGGAAGCCCAAATCTCATACTCTTAATAGCTATGATGTTCTACTTCACACCTTGGGAACATCGTGAACATCATATACACTATCATTAGCATTCCTCTACCACCTCATTTTTCACAAAGCAAAATCATGAGCTTGCTGCACATATCAAGACAGCAGGGGCAACAAGGCGCATAAGGTAGGGAGGAGTCGAACCAGTCAGCATGTCTGGAATAGAACATGGCCTCAGTGCTGGCGAGAGCCTACATTCAAGAAGGGGAGATAGATGGAGCCCTAAAGCAGCATTGCATGCCCAGAGACCATAACTATTAGGCTTTAGTCAGGCAGAATTCATAAACATTTCTGTTTGTAGCACTCAAATACTCACAATTTTTCAGTGCCTCCTTACTGTCTTCGTGGTGTAGAACCAACTCCTTAGCTTAACATATAAGGCCTACCTCATCTCTTCCAAGCCTGTCTCTCCAGGCTCATCAGCTCTCCATCCTATTTATGTGCTTCTGTGGCCCAAGAGCAGTGAAATAGTCTTCTTTGAATATACAACGCTTTCATAACTTTATTTTTGCTTGTCCTCTGAATTGTGCTAAGGGTCTCTTCCCTGAGCCATCTCCATTTAATAGACTCCTGATTAGGACTTTTTATAAGTCAGATTCCAGCACTCAGAATGCCTGGCACAGTTAGGTACTCAATGCATGTCAGTTGGATAAAAGAATGAGGGATTATACTAAAGTATAATTAGTAGATTAAAATTAAATATAAAAGTATAGCTTATTATACAATATATATTAGAGATGAAAAAATGATAATAATTGTATTATTGCATCATTTTACATTTGTATGTATTGAAATATATTGTTACTTTCATACCTGGCTGCCAACTATAAGATCAGCCTATCAGCTATGACTATCTTTATAGGAAAGAAAAATAATTAGACCAGCAATGAGAAAATACCTTATTTATTAATTGAATGCTGTAATTTATTACAGAAAAGCAAAGCAAAACAAAACATGTTGATTTATTTACTCTTAACATTTTATTTTTAAAATTGTATGTATTTATTTTGTATAACATGCTATTTTGAAGTATATATACATCGTGGAATGATTAAGTCTAGCTAATTAACAAACACATTTACCTCACAGTTATTTTTGTAGTGAGAACACTTAACATCCAGTTCATTAGCATTTTTTAGGGTACAGTATGACGTCAGTTTTGTCATCATGCTGTACAGTAGATGTCTTGAACTGAGTCCTGCTCTCTGTTAGTATGTATCCTTTGACCAACATCTTCCTAATCCCCTCATCCACCATAACCATTCCAGCCTCTAGTAAACACCATTCTAATCTCCATTTCTATGAAATCAACTTTTTTAGATTCCACATACGAGTAAGAACGTGTGATATTCTGAAGCAGCCTCGTTTGTCTGGGGTAATATCCAAGGTTCGTTGTCTCACGCCGAGGAAATCAAGGACACAGAAACACAAGGAGTGAGGTTAAGAGCGGAGGTCTAATAGGCGAAAGAAAAAGAAGAGCTCTCTCCTGCAGAAAGCGGGGTCCTGAATGCATTTCCACTTCCGCGGTGAAATGCAGTAGCTTTTATAAATGAGCTTGAGAAGGTAGTGTCTGATTTACAGAGGGCAGGAAAGATGGGTCAGACCAGGTGTGCTATTTGCATAAGGCACGAAAAACTGGTTAGGGCTAGGTGTGCCATTTGCATAGGGCACAAAAAGCTGGTTGTCCCCACCCTAATCTTTTATTATGCAGATGGGTTTTCTACCTGGCAAGCGCCATGGTGCCTGTTTTTTTACTGTGCACGTGGTAACAAATAAAAGGGAAAATGGAGCCTCCATGTTGGATATGCCCGACCCCTGATAGCGTTTTTCGATTGGCACAGCTGCTGGCATTCACCCACGGAAGCTTCCAGCTTGCTTATCTATGTTTGGAGCTCAATTTTTCAGGCTGCTCTTTGTTAGAAAAAAATCATTTCTCGGGCTGCTTTTTGTTAGAACGGAAGCCTTGCCGAGGACTCTTTTACCCTCACTATCTGCCTAAATAATTTATATCTCCTGTATCAATTTGTCTTTCTTTGCCTGATTTAATTCACTTAACTTAATGTCCTCTAGGTTCACCCATGTTGTCACAAGTGACAGAATTTTCTTCTCTTTTTTTACGGCTGAATATCATTTTATTGTGTATATATACTGCATTTTCTTTATCGTTTCATCACTAAGGGATGAACACTTAGGTTGATTTCATATCTTGGTTATTGTGAGTAATGCTGCAGTAAACATGGGCATACAAATACCTCTTCAACATACTGATTTCATTTCCTTTGGCAATGAGATTGCTGGATAAAACGTAGCAACTGAATTCCAATATGTGAAGAAAATAATTTTTATCGAACTTTTGAATTTTTAATGTGGTTATTGGAGTGAGTGCTATTATGAAAAAATTGAGTTTTTCTGGGCTGTCTTTTAGAATGTCTCCATTTCTGTAAGTTAAAACACTTGGCAATACCAGCATCTTATGAAATACTAATGAACAAAATCTATAAAATAAATTGTTGGAAGTTATCCACTGGGACCCTCTCTAGGGAATGAGAGGCATTGATAACTAATGGTCTTAATTAGTGTATGATGAAGACAGTTAACATTCTTGATCCAACAAAATCCATGCACTTTCTATTTTGAAAAAAGACAAATGTTGCTATATGGCCTGGCTTCTATATCCAAATGATCTTTCCTTCCATTGGTGCTACCCAGATGTTGTAACTATGAAGGATTTAAATTTCTGTTAATGTCAGAAGCAGCAAACACCGGGGGACTAGCGAACATCATGTATTACAGCATTAATGGCTAAGGATACTCTCTGACTTAGAAGACTGGTGTGGGAAATGGACCATGTGACTTTTCATGGTGCAACTAACTCTAAGTTTCTGACATTGAATACAAATAGGAACTTAGCATTTGTTTTGTTTGATTCTTATAACCTTTGCCATGAAGAAATAACAATCAGAGATCTCTTCTGAAGAATATCTAACAAAAATTTATACAATAATTCTAAAAATGCCAATGTAATAGTAAATATGAAAATGTAAGCTTCAATATTAACGCAATCATTTAATTTTTTTGAAAGGCCACTTTTAACATATGAAAAATTTTCAAAACATACTGCAAAGTTGAAAGAATTTCACAGAGAACCCCTTTATACCTACCATCCAGTTTCTACCATTTATTGTTTTAATATGTGTTGGTCCATCTTATTTTTGATGCAGTTTAAAGTAGATGCAGAGATAAATATACTTTTTCCTGAATACTTTGGTATGCATAAAGTTAATTAGAACTTACTTTAAAAATGATTTTAATTTAAAAGTTACATATAATGGAACGTCCAAATCTTTAGGATACATTCGCTTAAGAAATAGAAATAATATATGCTCTTTTATCTAACTGAAATTTTGTATCTTGTGACTATAGTTAAAAATAATATATTGCATTTTTGAAAAGTGCTAAGAGAGTGAATGTTAAGTGTTCTAACTGCAAAAATGATAACTATATAAGGTAATGTATAGGTTGATTAGCTAGACTTAATCTTCTACAATGTATAAATACTTCAAAACATCATGTTATACATGATAAATACATAAACTTTTATCTGCCAGTTAAAAAAATATTTAAATGAAAAGAACATGCCCAGCACTTTAGGAAGTTTTCTCATGCCTCCTTCTAGTCAATTCCTGCTATTGCTTCTCTGGAAAAAACTGCCATTCTGACTCTTTGCCACCAGAGATTAGCATTGCCTCTTCTGGGACTTCATGTAAAAGTCATCCTATGACTAGGTGGTAGGTATACATATGTTCTCTCTAAAATTCTTTCAACTTTGCAGCGTGTTTTGGCAATTTCTTATAATATGTGTTGGCTTCATTCACATGGCCTACTGTTTTTGGGATTCACCCATGTTGTTGCCTGTTTCAGTAGCTTATTTAGTTAATATTTGTGAGCATAAAAGAAAGTGAACCTTAATATTACACTCAATATCACTCATGATAATGCATTAAGTACACTAGATATTCAATGAATGTCCATTTAATTTATTAATAACTGAATGAATGTTAAGTAGATCTTCCCCAAAAGGCACATGTTAAGACACAATAAACATTTTCTGTCTGTCATTTGGCACATAAGCCACAACTGGTCAGGTCGCTGACAGATGACATGAAATACACATAAGTATTAAGTATCTGAACCCATTCAGGAGCAGCTGTGTCACACGTCATGGATCAGGTGTGAGTGCATTAGAGACACCATCCATGGCAGTTTATAAAATATGTTTTCTTCTCATAGTCCTGTGCAATAAGAAAAGCCATGAAAATAACCATGAAGTTATTCACATAAAATAGAAGCTATAACTGTATATGGTGATAGCACTGTATTGTAGTTAATGCTTTCAATGCTTTAGTTAGTGAATACCATATAAATGGAGAGAAAAATCTTTATGTATCTTATAAAATAATAAATATACTGTGAGTTCAAAACTGGAAACAGCCTACCCCCATTTATTAATTACTATTCCTAAATGTATTAATTTCACCCCAATTGAAGACTCAAAAACTGTATGAGAGGCCTAGTCATTTATCAAAGTACAAATAAGAAGAGAGAGAAAGAGACAGACACACAGAGAGAGAGAGAGACTGAGAAAGCCAAATGTTCAAGCATGCCTCAGTAAAGAGAAAGTTCAGATAAAAAGTGACAAAAGTTTTTAAACTGCTGAGACACATATACAGCCGGAATCTATGTACTACTGGCCCCAATGAGCAAGAGATTATACACACCTTCCCTGTATCGAGACCCTCAGTGCCTGTCAGGAAAATTTTGATTTTGTGACCATGGATCAAAATCACTGCCTCAGGAAAATGACAATTATAATATATATATTGGCCAGCACACTTACAAACGTGAATACTAATCACAAAGAGCATAGGACTCAAGGTTACACCAAGCATATGTAAACATAAATTAGTTCAAAACAATTCTCTAAATTAACGTGACATTCTTCAACTAAAATTAGGCCTGTGGGCGTTTAGAGGAATTTAGAGTCAGAAGATAGATCAAGTACCTCAAGGAAATCCACAAGGAAGTGCATTACATACAATGAATGAGCCCTTGTTGAGTGACACGTGATCATTGTTAAGTTTTATACACTGGTAGGCAAACTACTGTTTGCAATCATGCAAATTATTTGAAAAAAATTAAATTGGAACCTTGATACAAGTAGATTGGGGAGTCATTTGGGGACTTCAATTGAACACATTTCTAAATTATCACAGATTCAGTTAATATTATATATGTGAAACATTTAACATAGAAAATGATATATAATTACATACATATAAATTGTAAGATATATAGACATGCATGAATACACAAATACGTATAGTTCTGTATCTATATCCATTAAATGAGTATTTTTTAAAGAATTTTTTTCTTTTTTGCTAGGCACAGTGGCTCATACCTGTAATCCCAGCACTTTGGGAGGCTGAGGCAGGAGGATTCCTTGAGGCCAGGAGTTTGAGACTAGTCAGGCAACAAAGCAAGACCCCGTCTCTACAGAAAAAACGAAAACATTTGCCAGGCTAATTGTGTGATGGTATGTGCCTGCAGCCCCAGCTACTCAGGAGGCTGAGATAGGAGCATTATTAGAGCCCAGGAATTTGAGGCTCCAGTGAGCTATGATCATGCCACTGCATTCCAGCCTGGGTGACAGAACAAGATTCTGCCTCTAAAGAAAAAAAAAAATCTGTGACAAGTGCTGTATAACGTACTAGAGAAACACTGATAAACAAGATAGGTAGTTCTTGTATTATTTGAAATTTATCATACAATACAATTTCAGACTATATTGCATATCATAGTTCAGTGGTTTCCAAACCATATATATGTATATACATATACATATGTATATGTATATATGAAATGTGTATATGTTTATGTATGTATATGTATTCATATGCCTACTTTTATTATGTATGTATATGTATTCAGATGTATACTTTTATTTTAACACAATTTCAGATTTAGAGAAAAATTATGAAGATAGTAGAGTTTCCATATATTCCCACTCAACTTCCCCTATTATTAACGTCTAACATGAGTTTGGTGTATTTGTTATATTTGTTACAATTAACGAACCAATATTGACACACTATTATAAACTAAATTCAACACTGTACTTTATTCAGGCTCTCATCCAGGATAGCACATTACATTAGTTGTCATGTCTTCTTTAGCTCCTATTGGCTCTGACAGTTTCTCAGAATTATCTTGTTTTTGACAATCTTGCTTGTTTTCAGGAGTACTGCTTAGAAGCTTTGTATAACGTCCCTCAACTGGACTTTGTCTGATGTTTTTCTTGTGATTAGACTTGACTTATGTGTTCTTGGGAGAAAGACCACTGAGGTAAAATGCCATTCTCATCACATCATATGAAGTTTACATACAATTAACGTGACTTACCACTGTTGATGTTAACCTTGATTACCTGGCTGAGACAGTTTTTGGTCAGGTTTCTCCCCAGCAAAGTTATTCTTTTTCCTCTTTTCACACTCTACTCTTTGAAAGGAAATCACTTTGCATAGCCTACCCATAAGGAGCGGGGAATTATGTTCCACCTCTTTAAGAGCAGACTGCCTGTAGGATTCTTTTTCGTAGTACATTTGTCTATTCTTCCCTCACTTATTTATTTTTAATCATTTATATTACTATGAACTCATGGGTATTTATTTCATACTTTGGGTTATAGTTCAATGCTACTTAATTTTTCTGCTCAAATTGTTCCAGCTTTGGTCATTGATGGATCTTTCAGCTGACTTTTGTGTACCTTTGTCATATCTCCATAATTTTTTGTTAACACTTCTTTCTAACACTACTCCAGGCTGATCTTGTATATTTTTCCCCCAATCCTCAAATCAGCATTACTCTAAGAAATCCTGGTTCCTTTTTTGGAGAATAATATAAGAAACCTGGAGCCAGGCATAGATATGCTCTTTGCTACTGGGGTATCATTAATTTAGGGCTGATGAAAAATGAAAATATATGTGTGTATACCAACTATATATATATATATATATACACATACATACACATTTTTATACATATTTCTATAGGTAACCATATGTATTTATGTTTAGCTAAACATGAATTCATATTGATGTATCCAACACTAATCCATTAATATTGAATGATTCTATTTTTCCCTGTGTGAAATAAAATATCCTACACATAATGAATTTTTAAAGCCTTAACTGAAAATACTCCAACCACTTTAGAATGAACCCTAAACTTGCATGGAGGTTCTAGGGCAGACAAATAGATGCCCATAGTCATTTACCTGAGTGATGCACTTCCACATTCTATGACTATTATTCTCTTCAGCAGACTATAAGCCTCCTGAAAAGATATATAGTCAGATAATTCAACTCTGGCAATTAATTAAAGCTGCTGATTATGCTAACACATTACCAGTTCTTAAACCTAATAGACACGCAGGGCAAATCCATCTCAGAAAACTCTAGCCTCAGTGTTTCTTTAAGGTCATTTTTCTCTAGCACTACATTATTTTCTTTCTGAAATTGGCTCATCACAGGGTTTTTGTAACATTGTGTTTAGCAAGAGTTGTCAAATTTGTCCTATTTTTTTCCTTGGCGTTCCCTGGACATAGCCATGGGTGATGATTGCCTCTTTTCTATAAAATGCATATTACAAGCTCGGAGTAATAAGGATATATTTGTAAGATCCAGTTATATGTTGGAATTATAGTCTACAAAAGTTAAAGGTTGCATATAGTTTGTGAATTATTTTTTGGATAATGTAAAATCAAATTACTTTTTGATAATACTGTGTTGACATAAATATTTTGGATGAGATTGGTAGAAATGATAAGCTGAAAAAACGTTTAAAAATACTTTACTAAAGGGAATCATAATTAGGCAGAAAGAGTTTTAGACTAGGAGGCAGATAACTTGGGTTTTCAGTTTTTATTTTGCCATTATTTCTGGGCAGGTTTAGGGAATGTTTCATCTTCTAAAAAGAACAAAAATAAGATGAGATATGGGGACCTTACTGATCGCTAAAATCTCTTAGAAGGGTGACAAATGCTAGGTGTTTGTAAGACCAAAGCTTCAAGCATTTTAGCATTTTTGGAATGTTTAGCTGTCTGATGTTATCTTTACATGAGGAAAGAGGACTTATGAGGAAATTTCTTTGTAAAATGTCGTATTATTTCATTAGTTTCCATGCTTTCTTTTTGCTTTTATAATTTTTAACAGAAAATTTAAATTTTAAAAATTTACCTAGCATAAATTTGTCTTAGTATGTCTCAAAATGAATTGTTTCTCCATTATTCTGAATTATCAGGAAACATTTTTGTGACATAGAGTACGGTATTTAATATTCCTCACATTTTGTCAGGACATAGTACACATTGTGAAGATGAGCAATGCATGTAGCAGCTGGCCCCTTCAATGTTTCTTCTTTAAGAAAGGAAAGTGGTTGCAAGTTTGCTTTGCTCTCCACTATCTACTTAGTATAACTCCGTTCAGAACAAAAGACAACAGGAACAAACACTTTACATTACTTCAAACCTTTTTTTTCCTACACAAAGCTGGCACAGTGAAGGTTCTCAGTACACATTTGCTACATTCTTCAATTGCATGAGTGAATGAATGGGTAAGTTCCTCAGAAACCTACTATTTTAAGTATATTGCCATTGCCAGGGAAGAGTTCAAAGAACTAAGCCTTGACTTTAGGCTTGACTTAAAAAAATATTTCATGCTCTTCTCTTATCCTTTGGCATTCACCTTTGTGTGTCCTACAGAAATTATTGCTTTGAGTGAGAAAGCCAACACATTTCATAATGTGAACTGTGAAGTTGGTGCAGTTTCAGTGGATTCTCACTATAACCATCATGTCTAGGTATATACACCAAGGAAAGCCAGTTTGGGCCATATAAGCATTATACACTTGTCAGATTTAAATAAACAGATTTCCTGAGACTATGATGTGCTGGTAGGAGGTCCTGACCTTCCACTAACAGGTCTTTTCATAACTGACTCCCAGTGGAAATCTTCAAGTATTTGAGTGTCAATGATCTCCCAGTGGCTGAAGCATGGAAGAGACTGCCTTCTTGGTGAAGGCATTCCAGTTGCTGGAGATCCACGAGAAGTCTGCCTGGCAAACTAGATACTGAGTTCTTCTACAACCAAGCCAAATCCCACTGCTTCCAAAGAATACTTTGAGAAGAAAAGTCAGTAGATCATTTCATATGCACCTGCAACTTCTCATGTCAGAAAAGAATCACAGGTAGAACTGATTTTTATCATTTCAAAGATGATTATTTATAGAAGCTGATAAATCTAATATGTTGGAATTCATAAATATTACTATAAATGTATATTGCACAGTATAGTAAATATAGTAAACAATAACATAGTACATTTCAAAATTCTTAAGAGAGTAAATTTCAAATGTTCTCACCACAAAAATGATGCATGTGAGATGATTGTTATGTTAATTTACTTGATTTAATTATTCTATATTGCATTCTCAGATTATAAGATTATATCTTCTACCCCATGAGTATATACAAATATAATTTGTCAATTATAATTATACAACTAAAGAAATTTTCAAAAATTTAAAAATATTACTCTAAATGTTTTGTTTTTGTAATATTGCCTAAGGCTTTTCAAATTTGGTTTGTTGCTAATATAAGAGAGTCATGTATTGGTAATATGTTGTTGTCTAGCTAGTTCCTATATAGAAAAGAAGATTTTGAAAGTTCTCATTACAATAAATGGTAAATGTTTAAGGTAATAAATTTTCTAATTACACCGATTTGATCACTGCACAATGTATACACGCATGGAAACACCACATTGTGCCCCATAAATAGTACAATTATTTATGTCAATTAAAAATAAAATAAAACTTAAAAAGACACGTAGCTCACTTGAGTACTTCTAAGATCCTGTCTTCAATAAAAAAAGGAAACATTCTTCTTTCCTAGTCTTAGTTGAACTTTTATGTATACCAAAGTAGTATTGCAAGCATTGAAATCTTCTGATCAAAGGTCCTAAAATATTCCTCTTGAATTCCTAGTAGTAAACAACATTTTCTTTTGAGGTAACAAAGATTATAGTTTTAGATTATTAGCATCAGCAGTCTAATTTAACTCTTGCAGTGGATGTGTATGTGCTTGAAACAAAGGGTAATCATGTTTTAAAATATCACTTCCAGTGGCAAAATCACTTAACTGATTGTGCATGATCCTTACCCCTGAGATTTATAGTTTATGTAGTTATTGTGCTCATTTCATTCAAATTCAATATCAATTTATTCAATATAACTATTTTTCAATGTATTTTAAAAATAGCATCTGTTCCCTTGCTCCCGTGACAGCTCAGTACAGGAACGTAAGGGCCCTGCTCTTCCTTGTCTTCACCCAGGAACACACAGGCTGCCCCGTCCTGTGACTGTGCGCTCTCCAGACCCTCAAATCCTTACTGGTTATCTGGAGGATGGGGAAAAGATGTAGAGGCTCTCACCAAGGTTTTAGAGCCATGTGATTGTCATCTTCTTATCCCCAGAAATCTAATCACGTGATTCATACTCTCTAAAATTTGAGAACAGTCCTCATTTAGTACTGGACAGAATTATGGCCCTCAAAGTTCATATGTTGAAGGCGTCACCCCAACGTGACTGTTCGGAAACAGAGCCCTTAAGAAGGTATATAAGGTTAAATTACATGATAAGGATGGGGCTCTAATTCAATAGGATTGGTGTCCTTATAAGAAGAGGAAGAGATGCCAGGGGTGTGCACAGAGGAAAGGCCATGTGAGGACACAGAGAGAATGCAGCCATCCATAAGCCAAGGAGAGAAGCTTCAGGAAAAACAAAAACTTACTGATGCCTTGGTCTTGGACGTCCAGCCTCCAGATCTTTGAGAAACAAACTTCTGTTGTTTCAGTCACTCAGTCTGTATTTTTTGTTATGGCAGCCCTAGTTTGCTAATATACTTTGTTATATTTAGAAACATGTCATAAAAACTCTTTGAAGTTTCCCTTACATATTTCCTAAATTCACCTCTTTCCTTTTATTCCCACTATCACTATCTTATTTATGATGCTTATTCCATATCTGTCCTATCTCCAACCTGACACCCTCCCAATCAACTCAAGGCTGCCAGAGCACCTAAAATGTGCATGCAAGCATGTGACCTTACAGTATAAAATCTTTCAGAGGCTAACCAAGCCTTTAGACAAAATCCAAATAACCAAGTGTAGCTATGATGAACTCGTTATTAAATACCTGCCTATCCAGCTATTATCTCTTGCCATCTGTCACCCAATTTCCACAAATGGCCATGTGCCAGCCCCATAGAATTGCCTAAAATCCTCTGAACGCAGTCACTACTTCTGACGTTCCAGATTTTATCTTCATCATGGAAAATTCTCACCACTTAACTAGCTTCTACTGGTCCCAAGGCTCAACTTAGCTTAAATCTCCTGGACTATTATCCATGATTTTCCTTCATCCCAAGATTATCCTTTCTTTGTGATTCAGTAGCAAACTCTCCCTGCAAACTCTTCTCTAACACTGGTCATATTTCTGTAGTGGTTTTAGCTGCTTTTCTCATGAGATGTGGCCTTTATAAAAGCAAGGATTCTGTCTTTCAAAATAAACATTGAATAAATGTTTTTTGCCTGCATGCATGAATGAATCCAAGATCCAATTTATTTCTGCTTTTATGGCTTTCAATCAAATGGCAGAAATTCACTACAGAAATGGAAATATAGCTTCACTACATTGTCAGGATAAGTTCATTCAAATGTCCAGCACTTTTTTTTTTCAGGTTGTCTTTAGTTGGATTTCAGAACCACAAAAAGAGATTTATCACTGCCTGCTTTCCTTGGAGCATAAAAGTTCATGTTTAGGTTGAAAGTTGCTGTATTATTTTCTTTGAAGAAGCAACATTAATGTTTGCATCTTATTAGCCAACTATGTGAATGGAGAAAGTAGGACTGTGTGGTCTCCGTCTTTAAAGAAGGTGGGTGGTGTGTTTTGTTAAACAACGTATCCACCCCAACCCACTAGGGTCAACCACAATTCAACAGTGATGAAGATTTCTAGACCACCTGGGTTTAGTAGTCATGCCCTACTCTTTTTGACTAGGGAGACCTAAAAAGGAGAAATCAGTGAACCAAGTGCATGGAATTAGTCCAAAGGAACAAATATTAGAAACAGGTGTGAGATATTTCCCAGGGAAAATTATGCATTAATTTATTCTAACTGGCAGTGGACCATGCCATATTTCCTGAAGAATTAGCTACCTTAAAACATTTTCACAAAGGAGTTAAGAATAAACATGCTTTTTTTTTTTTTCATTTCAAGCCAACTTCTTCAAAGCCCATACATCTGTATAAAAAACTTTTAGGCAATTATGAAACTACAAAAATGTTTTATTCCTCTTCTATTTCCCAATGATAATGTATCCTTTAAGCATAACCATATATATGAAGCACATTTTTATTATAAGGAAAGCTTGTAATCTATGTTTTATACTTGTCCCATATTCTAGTCTTATAGCAAAATGTCACAGCATCTTGATGTTTAGTGTTATGTATTTTTATGTCCTGCGTTTTTCACAGAAGGATTAGAGGTTTTGGCATTGACTATGTTACTTGTTGAATACCTTAGTTTGAATGGCATCACATTTTACAAAAAAAGTTACTTGACTTCCTGAGGTTATCGGGATGTTTGGTATTATCTACAGGAAATTGGGTTGCTACTATAGAATAGTTTGAATAAGAGAGCAGTACATAAAGATTGAAATTTATATCTGCAATCCAGACTCTGTCCCAAACTCTAGATAGATCTATCCAAATGCCTATTTGCCTTCTCCACTTCGGTGTCTAATGTGTCCAGAGCAAAAATTATTTATTTCTCCCACCATTCCTGTCTGCTCCCTTTGCTGAAGCCACAGTGGCCTCTGTGCTGTCTCCCGGACCTGCCAAGCAACTTCTTAACTCAGGGCCTGAAGTGCTCTTCTCAAGTGTATCAGCCAGAGTTCAATGAGAGATAGAACCCATAGAACATAAAACTGTTTAGTACATGGGATTGGCACTTGAGGGGCTTGGCTAAGCCAATCTGAACATCGTAGGGCAGGCAGGTGGCCAGGGAGGGAGCATAGTAAGCATGGTGGAATTCCACTGGCATGGGCTGAAGCTGTTATGGGCAGAATTGTTTTTCTCTCTCTGGGAAGTCTCAGTCCTACTTTTAAGTCCTTTCAACTGATTAAGTTGAGTCAACCATTATTTTCCAGGATGATATGCCTTATTAAAATCAACTGCCTAGGGAGTTTAATTAATGTGCAAAATAACTTCACAGCAACACCTAGATTAGTGTTTGAATAACTGGGAACTGTAGCTTTGCCAAGCTGACACCTCAAAAAAGCCATCACAGTCAGATATCCTTGTGGCCTTTTCTCTTACTTCCTTCAAATTTTGGGTCATATCTCACCCTAGAGTAATCTCCCCTGGCCGTAGTCTGCTGATATCACATCACTTTCCCATAGGGAGAATAGGGGCAACTCCCACTCCTATTCTCATCATCCTACCATTTTCTTTCTCAAGGCACTTAATCCCTACCTTTCATTTTATATACTTGTTTATTCTTTTTCTACCCTTATAGAATGCAAACTCCATCAGAATACTTTTTAATACTTTCGCTGTTTTATTTTATTGCTCTATCCTCTGTGTTCAGAGCCTGGGGGGGAGTAGGTATTTGATAAAAATAAATTGGATAAACTACAGTTATGAATGATATATAGAAAAAGACACTAATTTAAAAGTGTGAATTTTGAAGATGGTTATTGCTTCCTTCAAATTTACCAATTCCTTTGGTAAATCAAAATCAGAAAGTTCAAAATACAATGACATTAACAAAAATAATTTTCTCCTACTGATAAACACACACACACACACACACACACACACTCACACACTCTTTCATTGATGCCCCAAAAGACCTGGATTAAGAATGTTGTGGATATTTGGTTTATGTAGAAATATCCATGACACTACAGTAGGTAATAGTTGCCCCCCAGCATATAATCTGAACTTTACTAAGACTAAGTAAGTTTAGTTATTTTAAACCAGGAAGAGTAATATTAACTTAGTAGTTTTTTCCCTTTATTTCTGACATTTTGCCCAATGACACATTTTTGTGAATCCCTATAGGTCAAAAGGGTTCTTTCACTCCAGCTGTCTTAAAACTTCTCGGAGGTTTCCTGAAATCAAATCTCCATTCCACCCACGAGACATCTACAGCCCATTTGCTTGTTGGTATCCTGACTGCATCCCCAAACTTCCAAATTGTATATAAATTCTTCTCAAGTTTTGAGATATGTAAGGGCAGCAGGGCTTCTTTTTCTGTGCTTCTCTTAGCTATTTATTTTACTTCCTGAGAGCGTCATTGGTGGCCTTTTCCTACAGGTCGTCTTCCAGCTGCTATGATGCATTCATGACCCTGGCTATTAAGGGCAGCTATGAATGGAGTCAATGTTATTCAGATCATTTGCCTTATCATTCCTGTTTACTAGACTCTGAAATGTCCTGGGGATGAGCACCCATGTCTATATAGCTAAGACAAGGTCAGATGCAGGTTCTCACGTAATCATTATGATAGTATTTTATGCAATATGCGAAAGCATTCTTTGTACACCTTACTTTCTTGCGCATTGTTTACTGTGCTGTGTTCTGGAAGAGAGCAAAGGTTTACTTTTGTTGTAAGCTCACTAGAAATGCTGATTAGGAAAATGATAGAGGAGACTCTGGCTCTGGTTGTGACCCTGGAAATAAATGCTGCTTCTTTCATCTGTGCAGTCACCTATTATACTGCTGCAAACAAATACACATTTAAAGGAAAGGCAGAGACACACAAAGATTTCAAAACAGTCTTGTGTCTTCATCCTCTGGCCCATGTTTTCAAATGTCAGACTGGTATCTCTCACACAGGAGAGCTCAAATACAAGAGTGAAAACTGGTCAGACACCCTGCCCCTGTCTACTTTCAAAAGTATGTAAAATGACTTATTTGCTGATGAAATTTTTATTTTATTTTCATGTGTGGTTTGACATTCATAAAGAGGCTTTTAGAACATTGCTGTAGTTCTAAACATTGCTTGTAGACAAGAAATAAAAATTAACTGCTTTGTATGCATAAATCAACTTTCTTACATCTGAGTCTTGTTCATGTCTGTAGCAAAATAAAAAGCAAGACCGTAACCACTCCATTTTAGTGAACTATTATAGATAGGAAACCTTGTCGAAGTAGGAAATTTCTTTTCTTTTTTTAAATTACTTTTTAAATTTACTACTATCTCTATGCCTTCTAAAATGTAATATGGTGCATTAACCTAACTAACTACTATGGTTTGAATGTGTCCTCCAAAGTTCAGGTGTTGGAAACTTAGTCCCTGTATTAGGCCATTCTTGGATTGTTATAAAGAAATACATGAGATTGAGTTTTTTAAAATTATTTTTAATTTTTTTTTGAGATGGCGTCTTGCTCTGTCACTCAGGCTGGAGTGCAGTGAAGCGATCTTGGCTCACTGCAACCTCTGCCTCCCGGGTTCAAGCGATTCTCCTGCCTTGTCCTCCTGTGTAGCTGGGATTATAGGTGCCCACCACCACGCCTGGCTAATTCTTGTGTTTTTAGTAGAGATGGGGTTTTACCACGTTGGCCAGGCTGGGTCAGGCACAGTGACTCATGCCTGTAATCCTAGCACTTTGAAAGGCCAAGGTGAGTGGATCACTTGAGATCAGGAGTTCTAGACTGGGTAATTTATAAAGACAAGAAGTTTAATTGGCTCAAGGTTCTGCAGACTTTATAGCAAGCATGGCACTGGCATCTGCTCAGCTTCTGGGGAGGACTTGGGAAGCTTCCGACTATGGTGGAAGGGAAAGGGGGAGCAGACACATCACATGGCATAAAGCAGGAGTAGGATGGGGGGCAGGTGCCATACACTTTAAACAACTGGATTTCCCAAGAGCTCTCTCACTACTGAGAGGACAGTGTCAAGCTATGGGTATCTTCCTTTATGACCCAAACGCTTCCTACCAAGCCCCACCTCCCAAATTGGGGATAACCTTTTAACATGAGATTTGGGTGGGGACAAATATCCAAACTGTATCAGTCTCCAGTACAGCAGTGTTAAGAGTTGGGACCTATAAGAGGTGGTTAGGCCATGAGGCCTCTGCCTTCATAACTGAATTACTGCCATTAACAAGGGAGTGAGTGCCTGATAAAAAGGATGAGTTTGGCTCTGTTTCCGCTCTGTCCCATGCTCTCACTTCTGCCTTCTGTCAGATGCCGGTGCAGTGCTTGCACTTCCCAGCCTCCCGAGCTATGAACCAAATAAACCTTAATTCTTCATTATTTGCCAGTCTGTGGTATTATGTTATAGCAACAGAAAATGGACTAACACTCTGACTATCTTGGTTTTGATGATTTAGGGACCAGGTTCATGTTCCTTAATTTCGAATATTCTCTTTAACTACATTACAAGATTATTTTAATATAAAATTAAAGACAAAACTCTGTTAGAAAGAAAATTACAGCATCTCTGCTGGCTAGTAGACATGATTATTCAAATAGGTGACCTGTTAAGACTACTATTTTTTAAAAATTTTCTTATTTTCAAGACTTAGACAAAATTGTTAAAAAATTTTTTTGTTTATAACTGTAATTCTAAATAACCAGGCAGAAGATATCCACATTGCAGCATGATTAAATTGCCCATTGTCTGCAAATTTTACCATATGGTCATTGTTATCTCATTAGGGATCCTTTTACCCCTTCCTCCAAGGTCAGTGATTTCTTTGGCAGTGTCCCCACAGACATTCGGATATTCTACTTTTAAATTACATACACTCCAAATGTCTACAGCCACATCCATACAATGTTTATTTCCTGTGTCTGATCTTCTTTCAAACCCCAAATTGTATACAGATATTTCTTAGGTTGTGAGAGGTAGGAGGGAATTAGTTTTTTTTCTCCATGATTCCTATCTTTTCTTTAGGACTTGATTTTCTCTCCACTTGGAACAGTCTCATCCTGTGTTCCTCTCTTACCTTCTTCAGCCTTTGTCCAAATATCACCTTACCAGTGAAACCGTCACCTTCCATTCTATTTTAAATTTTAAACTCTTCCTAAGTTATAAATTTCAAAAATTAAAAAAATAAATTTCATTATGGCTTGGATGCAAATAAAAAATAAACCTGTATCAAAGATTCATTAAATGCACTAGTTAATGGGGGTGCTAATTAATTAACAAGATCTTATTAATCAATGAGATGTTCAGAACAGTTCAAAAGGGAATCTCAAAAATCTGAATGTATGTGTAAATGTGTGTATGTATGTATAGACATAGATATATATATATACATACAGTCAGTAGGGCTAAAATTAAGTAAGTAATAGATGCAAAACTGGTACATATTCTCTGGGGCAATAAAATGTTTTGGGTGGTTTTTTCTATAAGGGAGAAATCAATTGGAACTCTACCAGATAAAATTCATTTGCATTGTAAAGGACACTAATTATTTTCACTACTATGATTGTTCTATAAGTTAATTTCTAGGGGCCGGGCACAGTGGCTCACACCTGTAATTCCGGCACTTTGGGAAGCCAAGGCAGGTAGATTACCTGAGATCAGGATTCGAGACCAGCCTAGCCAACATAGTGAAACCCCGTCTCTACTAAAAATACAAAAATTAGGCGGGTGTGGTGGTGCGTGCCTGTAATCCCAGCTACTTGGGAGGTTGAAATGGGAGAATCACTTGAACACAGGAGGCAGAGATTGCAATGAGCCAAGATCGCCCCATTGCACTCCAACCTGGGCAGTAAGAGTGAAGCTCCATCTCAAAAAAAAAAAAAAGTTAATTTCTAGCCCTACAGAGATATAAAATAGTCCATTCAATAAAAATAACCCAGAAGTTCATATTCTGATATTTGCAGGGCTTGGGGCTAGCATGCAAAGGAAAACCTAAGCCTCTCATTCTTCTTACCTCAGTTTCCTCCGATAGTAATACACAGGTACATGCCTGCAGAAACCCCAGTCTTTGGGCCTCCACATCGGCACATACCTTTGATTCTGCAGACTACTTGCCCAGACAGGAGGTTCGTGGCCAGTGACAGGACAGAACAGGTGTTTCTAAAATGGGGACCCCAGATCAGGAACCCAGTTGGCCAGGTCTAGTAACTGTAATGGCCGTCTACCATGTGGCATACTTTACTTATTTATTTGTTCACTGTCATCCCTCACTACCTGTGGTCAAGAATTTTGTTTTCTGTTTCATTTACAACTACAATTCCAGCTTCTGGAAAAATATTTGACACAAAGCAAGTATCAATACATATGGTTGAATTAAATATTGCCTATTACACAGATCATATTCACAAACAGACATTGCAGGAAAGAATGATAGTTTGAACATCACCACACTCAATTTTAAAACAATATAAATGTGTTTAAATAGATTTTTTTTTTTTAAACTGAAACACATATCTTCAATAGTTCTGCTACTGGACATATTGATAGAAAAATTACCATTTTGTAAAATAAACTTTGTGTCTGTATAATAATTGCCAAAAGCCTAAAGTTTGCGACATCTTTTTGATAAATTTTCTGAGAAATGAAAATTACATGAAAAAAAGAGAAACATCTAAAGCTTCAGACGACCCAGTTTGAGGTATTTTGGGGTCTATTGTGTCTTCACAGTCCTTAAGGCAATCATTTCTACGTGGCCCCCTTAGATGCTGTTTCAAGGGCTGTGAGATGATGTCATGGAGTTATTACTTTAAATCATCTTAAAAATTTTTATGATTGTTAAGTCATACCAAATAAAACATAAAAACTATATTTAATAAATTTGAATTTTACTTTTTAAACATTTCAAATTATGCTCCTAAGAATGGACAAGAAAATTCCAGAATATCAGGATACAATTTTTGATAATATCCACCCAATACCCTTATTTCCTGTAACTATGTTTTTTGTCCCTTAATTATCCTGTGCCTCTCCCCCAACTGAAAGTGGGGTATTCATTCTTTCAGAAAACCCTAGACAAAAAAGGAAATTCCTTTCAGTTTTAAAATAAGTACAATGTTTTTAGTTTTTTGGAAAATCATAGTCTAAAAGCAAGCGCTTTTTATTTGTAAAATTCTGACTTTGTTGAGTGAGGAAATGATGATTTTCTTTAAAATCTTGAAAGCCAAGCTTTGAATACGCAGATGTTTTTACTAAGAACCATGGACTAAGTTGGATGAGTCACTAAGTCAATTGCTTTCTGAAAGACAGAGGGGAGCCCTTCTTAAGACTAGGAGAGGAGTTGGGAGGGAGAGTAGAGCCAAAGACTCGAATCTTGTGTCTCAGATTTGAAATCCCGGGAAGTAGGGTTGGGACACTTGGATAGGTTCCAGTGGGTGGGTTAAGAGTCACAAGCTTGTGCCGCTCCTGCCTGAATGCTGCTCTGAAAGTCTGCAAGCCTTTCAAACAATGACATGGCATTCACTGGAACGGGGATGGGGACCCCAAGGCACTGAGGCACAATTAAGAGGAAGGGTGTGTATGTGGGTGAGTGTGTGGGGCAGAGCAGCTGAACATCTGCTTTCTGAAGTGCAGAGGCTATTAGAAGTCTGGTGTATTGGAAGAGGCCACAGGGGTGGGAAGCTACTACTGAGGAGAATGGCCATCTCCACACTCATGAGCAGGATGTCCCCACCCAGTGCTCACAAGACCTGCAGGGCTGTCCGACCCTCAGTTGCATGCATGTGGGACTTAGAGTCAGAAACCAAAATGCTGGCTAGGCTATACATTTCTGGCAATAAGCTCATTATTTAAATTCTCTAAACGTGCCTCTTTTAACTTCAAAAAGGGAGCTAAACTGTCTTCCTTATAGGATTGTTTGGAGGATTAAGTGTGGAGGGTGCATGTGTGTGTGTGAGAAAGTGTCTAGCGCTGTGCTAGATGCATAATAGGCACATCATGATTAGAATCCACGTCTACACCTATGGTTGCTCCAACCACACCACAGTGAGAAAAGGCAAATGTGGTTTAAAACACAAAAAAATTAAGCCATCCAATACATTCTTTACCACAAACATGAAAAGAAGCATCGTGCACACATTTAACCCTTCTTTTCTCTTTCCCTTTCCTTTTCCCTCTTCCTGTGGTGAAAGTGGAAATGAAATCTACAGTAGCTATAATTTAGTGAATGCTTAGATCTTTGATTTCACAGAAATGGGCAATTTAGCCTTAAAATAGGTATGAGTGTCTGTAATAAATTAGACTCAAGATTACCTTCTATTAAAAAGCAATAAAAGTAAAAAAAAGTAATAAAAGTGTAAGGGTCATTATTAATGCATGCAGTTACCTATTCTGTCATCAAAAACATCTCTACATCATAGATGTAGGAGCTAGAATAGTCCACCATGTAGCTGCAGTGGCAGCTGTCCTGTTGTGGCCTCTTTTGTTTCAAATGCAAGTTTGAGCAAAGTGTATTTTTGACAAGATGTTTTAAAACAGTGTGCGTAAGAACCACTAATCCATCATCTAGGTGCCTAAGACCAAATGACACAAAACTCTCCTCATAGCTAAACTACAGCAGTCATTAACAAATCAAAACCAAATGACTTGGAAATGGAGATGGAGGAAATGAATGTTTTTTTAAAAAAAATCAATGAAATGATTTAATAATGAAAAGAATGATAGAGGAGGAGTCATACAATTTATAATTAATCTAACTTTGTTATTAGTTTTTTTTTTAAACTTGCAATAACATCCCTACCTCATTTAGAAAATATTTTTTTTTGTGTAACCTCACCTAATTTTAACCCTGTCTTTATCCAGGATTTTTCAAAAACATTTATGTGCATAGTTTATAATATTATCTATGGAACCTCACTCTGTTATTATGTTGCTTGGCAAATATGCCCTTTAGTTATTTTATGGATGTATTTCTTTTCAGTTCTTTTTCATTATAAGCTTCATGAAGACAGGAATAGTACATTACTTTCCCTTTTTCATTACTTTGGTGTATATTTATACTTAATCGACATTTTATTCATAGTATAATCCAAAATTAAGTCATATGTACGGTAAAATTCTGTTCAAAAGAGTATGAATATATTTGGAGTATATTGTACTTTTATAATAAGCCTCATTCATATTTATTTAGTACTGAAGATGTATAGGTCATCTGTTAGCTTTACTTAAAAGTTATTTTTATGTACCTTTAAAGAATAATGCGAAGTCATTGGGACAAATTTCAAGTATTATGAACAAATAAGAAAAAAGTTAAAATTGCTTCTCCAATACCACTTTTTGCTTTGTAGTTTGGTGTACATTCAGACTTGGTTTTTTTTCTTTTTTCTTATATTGACCTAAAACTTCTCAACTGTCCTCCCATGTGCTTTTTCAACTTGCTCTATAAAAACTCATGGGATGAAATTCTCATTTCCAGGACCTCTTTTAGTTCAGTTTCATAAAGAATTGACAAAACTGGAAATAAAGTCAAACACAATTGTGTACTATTTTATTCCTAACAATTTGTCTACTTAACATTTTCCTTTGACCCTTTAAGATGACAGTAAAGTCAGTTGAAATAATCTGTTTTAAGAGAATGGGAAAATGAATGTCATTTTATAATTGTAGTAATAGTAATTTATTTATTTCTATGCTTGAAATGCAGTATTTGGAAGCTTCTTCTCACTTTTCTAATAACTCTGTCTTTATAATCAGAACAAAGGCAACAATAAAGTCACTAGTTGCAAATAAGCCCAGTAGCCATCTGGCCTTCTCAGTCATCCAATGTTGGAATCTGTTTTACAGAACTGTCCATTGGGTTATTGTAAACCTGCTTTGAACTTCTGTAGTAATAGGGAATTACCTTCTAAGGCAACCCTTCCTTTTTCAGAGAAATCCAACATGTAATTTGTCAGCTTTAAATAATATTTTTTATACTTAGTGTTTCTTTACCTAGAATTTTTATCCATTGGGTTTATTTTAAATCCAATGGGTAAAGTTTAAGTATTAGATAAATATAATCCTCCTTTTTGAGTGACACTTTAACATAATCATCTCATCCCTCCTGAATATTCATTTTTTCCAACGTAAACCTCCCCAGTTACTTCAACACTTCTCTATTTCATATGGTTTCATATTTCTTGACCAACCTGGTGATCTTCTTTTGGTTATATTTCTATTGGATCAGTTTCTTCTTAAATATAATGCCTGGAACTGAAGATCATAGTCCCAATAAATTCAAATAGAACAAAAATTTCCTTTGCATGTTTTAATTGAAACTCCTAATTCATTACGGAATAATTTTATGATAGAGATTTAAGATTTAGATTTAATTCACTTCACATAATGTGGGTATCTTCCTTTAATCATTCATTTCAGACATTACGTTGTGACAATAGAGTCTTTCTAGTTTAGAAAGATCCTAAAATCCACGTAAGGTGATCACATTGAGAGATAGTTAAAGTAAAAGTAAAAATACATGGCTCCCTATCTTGCTTTCTCATGTAGAAGCATCTGCTTCTCTTACAACATCAAAGGAGACACTGAAATGTGAGCGTTAGATATGAAGCTGCCAAATGTTTGATGAGTTGCATTTCTTTAATTTCAATGGAAGGAATACAGTGGGAGTGTGAGAGTTCATGCTCCAAAGCTGTATTGTAGCAACACACAGCAGAATGAGAGTGGGGAAACGGGTTCTGATAATGTGAGACTTTTAGTGTTAGTGCCTTTTTTCTCATGCATCCTGATATATCACATTTCTCTGTAAGAAGATAGTGAAATAACACTGATAACGATTGAGCCAGAGACATTGTGGACAAAATAGATTAAAAAAAGACCCTCAGATATTACTACAGGTTGTGGAGTCTTTACTAATTCATGTCAAACTTGAGTTGCACTTTCCTCTTTCCTTCTACTTTTCAGTAATTTGTAGGTAAATGTTCAGGACTCATAGTGTCAAAATTGTGATTAATACTGAAATCCTAATTTTATTTTTTCTAATTGAAAGTATAGTTTAACAGAGATCACATTTGGCATTTGGAATTAGCAGTTAACATTTTGAAACTTCATCACCATAGTTTCCAAGTTAGATTATTATAGAACATGGTATTTGACTTAATGGTCTTTTATTGTGGGATAAAAGTTCTTTGTAGAATCACATGTTTTTCCTGCACTGTGAGATTTTAAAGATTTTTATACCCAGGGAATAAAGGTGAAGATTGTTTATTAGAACTGAGTTATTACTTTGAGACTTTGTGTCAGAAGCAGGCTAAAAGCACACAGTTCCTTAAGCTGAGACACAATGTATGAGATAGGCAGGTTTGATTCAAGGCTGAGTACCTCTGTTTATTTAAATTCATTCAAAGGGATGAGGTGACCTCAGCTAAAAAGAGAGGCAGAAGTGGAGAAGGAATATAAGCAGGAGCTTCATTAATTCAATAAACCTTCAATGAGATGTACTATGTCCCAGGAAGTAAGCGAGGTTTGGGCTCCTGCCCTTGAGGAACCCAGAGTGAAATAAGGAAAGCAGGACCATAAGACTGATCTGAAATATAAGTTCCATATTTGAGCATGAGCAAAGCACTGGTGCAGAGCTAATGGACTTTGAAACCGGGGTGTCACCCCTAAGTTGTCTGCACTTGTTTCCTCATCTGGCTTCCTACACTCACATCAAAGTTGTGTGTGTGGAGTTGGTAAAAAGTGTCTGTATTAGGAGTTGGTGAAAGTGCTTTGCAAAATGTATAATATCATTATATAAATAAAATACAATGCCTAGTAGAAATGTAATAATCCAAAGACTGTAAATATTCAAAATAAGGCGTACATCATAATTATGATGGAGACATTTGGAAAGGCTTAAGAGAAGCTGAACTTGGAAGGTTAAATACAATTTTGAAGGAAGATAAGATAATTCATGCAGAATGAACTCTGTGATCAGGGGTTGAAAGTGGAGGGTGTATTCCAGAAAAGTCAGGTGTGACTAGAATCTTCGGTGTGTAGAAGACTGGAGATAGAGAAATAAGTCTGGGAGTTGAGGTTGGTATCTGATTACAAGCGTCTTGATATCCACACTAATGAGGCATACATCACTTTGTAACAAACAAAGGACTGTTTCTGAGCCAAGACCATGACAGCATCAGGTCTGTGCTTTGCTGATAATGTGGATGGTGGCTGGGACAGGGGAGAGAGCCCATCCTGAGGGACAGTCAAATCGTAATAAAGTAGCAACAAATAGCTAAAGCATGGAGTGTAACAATGTGGATTAAAAGAATAAGACAGGGCCAGTGCGGTGGCTCACGCCTGTAATCCCAGCACTTTGAGGGGCTGAGGAGGGTGGATCACTGAGGTCAGGAGTACGAGACCAACCTGACCAACATGGTGAAACCCTGTCTCTACTAAAAATACAAAGAATTAGGCTGGGCATGTTGGCATGTGCCTGTAATCCCAGCTACTTGGGAGGCTGGGGCAGGAGAATCGCTTGAACTGGGGAGGCGGAGGTTGCAGTGAATTGAGATCACACCACTGCACTCCAGCCTGGGTGACAAGAGTGAGACTCCATCTCAAACAAACAAACAAACAAAAAAAAGAATAAGACAGGTAGAACTGATTGACCGGATTTTCGGTTCAAATGAAGACAAAGGAGAAGGAACTAAAGATGATTTGGAGGTTCTCTGCTTGATGGAAGTGGGGTATGGAGGTGTCATGACTTGAGATAGGACACGCTGTGGGGTGAGGAGAAGGGTTGAGGATTAGAGAGAAAGTTCCTAAAGTGCAGGGATTGTATTTTATTCATTGTTCTATCATCAACATAGTCCAGTGCCTGGCATATATGTAGCACTATGATTTCTTTGAAGATAGCAGTAAATACATACATGAGGGAGGAAGGAGACCAGCATGGTTTGGGACATGTTGAGTTTGGGCTTCCATCCATGTGAAATTCTCTCTCCTCTTAACTTCCTCAAACTCCCATAACATATATTTTTAATATCTTTCTCAAGCATTTACCTTAGCTATCTCAGCTTTATAGCTACTTAGTAATTGGCCTTATCCCTTTTACAAAACTAAAAATACCTGGGGGTCAGGGTCTATTCTGATTTATGACAATATGCAACATAGTGTTTTATAAATAAGTGTCTAGTAAATAGATGACAGATTGCGTATGAAGCTTAGAGAGAGATGTTTTACGTCTTTGATTTCTCCATACGTTCCTTAAACTTAGCAGTGCTTTAATAATAGTTGATGATTTATTTGGTATGGTTCACACCGACCTTACTAACCAATTTAGCAGCAACCTTATAATTTATTGATAATATGTACAGGAATATGTATAAGAACTACTCTGCTAATTACTGCTAACTCATAGGAATTAATGCCCTATATGCCCTCCTAAAATCTCTGAGCAGGTTATTAGTGGGCCTCATTAAACAAATTCGTTTTAAAAAACATTTCTTGTTTAAAACTCAGCTCATAATTAGGAGACTTCAGAAAGAAGACAAATACAAACCAAAATGAATTCTGTTTGAATTTCATGTTATGTTATTATCTTTGGAGATGACCTCATCTTGACACCTTCAGAGAAGCTAGTACTGCCAGATTCTGTTAAACAAGGTGACTTTGATAAAGGCCATTCCTCCCTTCAAGCCTCAAAATTGACCTGAGCGAAGAAATCATCCAGAAATATGATGACAAAAAGCTTAGCTTGTAAATCTAATAGACATTTTGTCATGAATGCAAAGTCCATACTGATAACTACTTCTTCTCAAATCCTAAAAACAAAATTACTCACTCATTTAGAGATTTAAACTTATAATTTTCATAGTAAGAGATGATGTCAATTCGAAATCACTTGTTTTTCACTGTGTAAATTTAAATTTTTCAAGTGGCTTGTAAACTAGCGAATTTTATGATTCAGATTGCTGCAGTAGTCTGTAAGTTTGTGATATCAATTATATCAACACCATAAAAACAAAGTTATGCCATGGAATGTTGCTTTAAGGGGATCCTAGTGATCATCCTTCCACCCAGGCCCTCATCTTGCCCTTATTTGAGTGAGAGAAGTCCAGGTGAAGCAGTTTGGACAAGTTACCCAAGCTGAAATTGAGCAACTGGGCTGAGGTTTAGAACTACAAGTTTCTACCCTTGGAGATTATGTATTTATCTCATAGAATCATAATATTTGCGAAAGTGAAGATTTTTATTTAAATTATTATTATTATTATTCATTTATTTTTTTTAGACAGAGTTTCGCTCTTGTTGCCCAGGCCGGAGTGCAATGGCATGACCTTGGCTCACCCCAACGGCTGCCTCCGGGGTTCAAGCGAGTCTTCTGCCTCAGCCACCTGAGTAGCTGGGATTACAGGCATGCGCCACCACACCAGGCTAATTTTGTATTTTTGGTAGAGACGGAGTTTCTCCATGTTGGTCAGGCTGGTCTTGAACTCCCGACCTCAGGTGATCTGCCCTCCTTAGCTTCCCGAAGTGCTGGGATTACAAGCGTGAACCACGACACCCAGCCTGATTTTTACTTAAATATTGAAAATATTATATAAATTGACAAGCTTTATTCTGTTTTCTAAAAAAGTATACCTATTTTTTTCTTTCTACTTTTAGGTTGAGGGGTACATGTGCAAGTTTGTCACATGAGCAAATTACATGTTGCTGACACATAGTAATGATCTCACTACCCAGGTAGTGAGCCTAGTACTGCATAGGAATCTTTCCAACCCATGCCCCCACTCCACCCCCCTCTCTCAAGCAGTCCCCAGTGGCTATGGTTCCCATCTTTGTGTCCATGTGTTTTCCATGTTTAACTCCCACTTATGAATGACAACATGTGTTATTAGGTTGTCTGTTCCTACCTTACTTAGCTTAGGATAATGGCCTCTACCCCATTCATGTGGTTGCAAAGGACATGATTTCATTCTCTTTTTATGGGTTCATAGTATTCCATGGTGCATATGACCACATTTTCTTGATTCAGTCCATCATTGATGGGCATCTTGGTTGATTCCATGTCTTTGCGATTGTGAATAGTGCTGTGATGAACATATGTGTGCATGTCCTCTTGGTAGAATGATTTATTTTCCTTTGGGTATATACTTGGTAATGGGATTGCTGGATCTAAAGGTAGTTGTTTTAAGTTTTGAGAAATCTCCACACTGATTGCTGCAGTGGCTGAGCTAATTTACATTCCAACTCACAGTGCATAAATGTTCCCTTTTCTCTGCAACTTCGCCAGCATTTGTTGTTTCTTGACCTTTTAATAATAGCCATTCTTACTGGTGTGAGATGGTTATCTCATGTGGTTTTGATTTGCATTTCTTGAATGATTAGTAATAATGAGCATTTTAAAATATGTTTGTTGGTGCATGTATGCCTTCTTTTGAGAAGTGTCTGCTCCTGTCCTGTCCTTATTTTTTAATGGGGTTATTTGATTTTTGTTTGTTGAATTAAGTTACTTATAGATTTTGGATATTAGATCTTTATTGGATGTATAGTTTGTGAATATTTTCTCCCATTCTGTAGGTTGTCTTTTTACCCTGTTGATAGTTTCTTTTGCTGTGCAAAAGCTCTTTACTTTAATTAAGTCTCACTTGACAATTTTTGTTTTTGTTGTAATTGTTTTTGGGGACTTAGTCATAAATTATTTGCCAAGACTGATGTCCAGAATGGTATTTCCTAGGTTTTCTTCTAGGGTTTTTTATTGTTTCAGATCTTACATGTAAGTATTTAAACCATCTTGAGTTAATTTTATACATGGTGAAAGGAAGAAGTCCAGAGTTAAGTAAAAGACTTACTTCATACCTTCCCTGTGCAGACCTGCAATGAGTTGTTTCTCCAAGGAGCCTTGGTTTCTTTCAAGGAGTGGTGTAATAGCCATGGAAATGGACCATTCAGATCTCCTTCTGTGGAAAGCATAATTGACTGACAGCACCAGAAGCTGCTTTTCTGTATCCACCATCAAACCCATGCAGAGCCTACAGTTCCCATGGTTGCATGCAGCCATAACTGAGCATGGCAAGGCTATAAAGACAGGCTCATTCTGGAAAGATGCAGGACTTTTACATCAGGGCTCTCAATTGGCCCAGCTGAACTTTTCTCAGAAATGTGCAGCAGCCTGACACACTTCCTCCCTACCCCCTTTTCTTCCCTTCCTTCCTCCTTCCACAGACGTCGGGTTTGCATCTTCATCTGAGGACTCTCTCTACCTTCTTCTGCTCCTTCTCCTAACAAACCTCTTGCACGTGGAATAGATCCAGTTTTGGTGTCTGCTTCATAGTGGACTTGAACTAATGCAAATAACAATTACAAACAAAAATCTGGATGTTAGGGATACTTATTGCCACTGACGTGTCACTGCTTCTAGGATCTTTCTGTAGACAGAGCCAAGAGATTTACTTTTCAAAAAATATGAGCTTATATTGCTATTTCCAATTAAAATTTAACAACGTAGTTTTATTTCTAAACTTCTTTGTATCTTCTTTCTCTTACACTGGAAATCAAGATTTCTAATAATATTAAGGTATTTACTTGTTTGCTTTATTCTATGCTATAATACAACTATAATATTTTTAAAATCACAATACCAATAGCACCACTATTGCTAAATATACAGAGTCAAGTTTAAGACTTCTTTGCAATTATTATTGTCCTCAGAATATTTTCCCCTAGAGAAACACCCTGTAGATACAGGGTAGTATGTTCAAAAGTTTCCTGTAGTTCTTTTCTCTGTGCATTAATGTTAACAATGCTATATACAGATAGGTTCATTTCTTTTCATTTGTATTGTTTTAGAATTTGTTTTTCTTTTTGAGTTAATATAAACATTTTAATATATAAATCATATAAATGTTAAATAGTCCAAATTATACTATATTAAAAAGTATGTTTAATATACTTTTTAAAGTATATCAAAAGGTATACTTTAAAAAGATTTTATTTCATTCCTTAGTTTCTCCATCAGGTTCCTATCTACATCCTATAGTTAACCATTTTCATTAATTTTTATTTATGCTACCTGTGTTTCTTTTAACAAAATGAAGCAAATGTTATATGTACATATATAGGTATTTGTATACATTTTATAAATATAAAGTTTTTTTTCCCTTTCAGTCTCACATGAAATGAAGCCTACTAAATATAATTAATAATGTGTTCCTAAAAATGCTCCATTCTCTCTCTTAGAGCCTATCCCTTTTCTTTCATATGGCTACATACAACTTTGCTCCTGTATATATGATAGTTTATTCAAACCACACTGCTCTCATAATGATCCTTCATAAATAAACTTATACATAAATGTTTCAGGTTTGTAAAGTTCAAGGTAGACTCCTAAAAATGGTATTACTTGGCTAATGGGTATATGTATATATAATTTTCTTAAACTATTACAAAAATCCCCTCCATAGGGTTTGGATCATTTTGTACCTCCCTTTGCATATATTTGAGTGTTTGTAATTCTAATGCTTCATCACTGAGTCTATTGCCAAGTTTCTCAATATTTATAATCTAATAGGTGAGAGATAGTATCATAATATAGTGGTATTTTGCAATTTCCTGATTATGAGATAGATACTTTTTTCCCATATGTACAGGGATTTTTGCTTTTATTTTTCCAGGAACTGTCTGTTCATTTTTTTTTGCCCATTTAGTAAAAATTGTAATATTCTTTTCTATTTTTTATTTAGTTGTGTGACACATAGCAATGTTTTGGTAAATGATGGACTATATAAATGACAGTGATTTCATAAGATTATAATGGAACTGAAAAATTCCTTGCACTTAGTGATGTAAAGTTATAGTGAAACACATTACCTTTTCTATGTTAAGATCTGTTTAGACACACAAATACTTACCATCCTGCTACAATTGCCTACAGTATTCAACATAGTAACATGCCCTACAGGTTTGTAGCCCAGGAGCAATAGGCTATACCATACAGCCTAGCCGTGAAGTAGACCATACCATAGGTTTGTGCAAGTACACCCTATGATGTTCACACAATGACGAAATCACCTAATGATGCATTTCTCAGAATATATCCCTGTCATTAAGGGACACATGACTATAGTTATTTTTCTCATTTAATCTCAGGGATATTAGCCCCTTTTTCTTCCTAATTAAAACTGGAAAAAAAAACCCCTGCAAATATAGTCATAATTTGTCATTTACGTTTTCACATTTTATCATAAAGTCAAATGTATTTATTTTTTATGTTTTCTAATTTTTGGGTATATGTATATGATTTCACGTTTTTACACTTACAGCTCTAAGGTAAGGAGTTTATTCTTGTGAATAGTGTGAGATATAAATATAATTTAGCTTTTTCCAAATGGCTCTTTAGTTGATCCAACATCATTTATTAATAAATCATTTTTCCCAGTGATTTGTGATTATATATCTAATAAAAGACTGTCCTAAATTACCTGGGTGTGCCCAATCATATCACAGAAATTCTTTAAAGAGGAGAACCATTTCTGGCTATAGTCAGAGAAAGATGTGATGATGGAATAAGGGTCAAGGAGATGCTGTGTTGCTGGCTTAAAGATGGAGAAAGAGATCCATGAGCCAAGGAATATAGCAGCCTCCAGGGGCTGGAAAGGACAAGGAAATGTGTCCTTCCATAGAGCCTCCAGGAAGAGATGCAGCCATGGCTAGACCTTCATTTGGTCCAGTGAGATGTGTGTTGGACTTCTTGATCTACAGATCTGTATGATAATACATTTGTGTTGGTGTAAGCCACTAGGTTTGTGGTAACTTGTTAGAGCAGCAATAGGAAATCAATACAGTGTCCACATATATTTTGAGAATTTTTGGTTTTTCTCCATTGGTCTATCTGTTTGTTCATGTGTAGTACCTTACTATTTTAATGGTAGACTTTGTGGCATGTTGTTATATGTGTGACTTAATTCTTTAAACCTAAGAGAATATTTTAGCTCAACTAGAATTTATTATAACAATAATAAACTCTAGTGTAGGTTGACTTCATGTTGTTGACTCATAATATCATGGCCAACTGAAATATTTTGAAGTTAATAATGTGTACCTCTAACACTAAACTTAAGAGAGCAATTGTTTAATGTCTGAGCATCAAATATGTAACCTACATCGTTGAGAAATGTTATGGGAGAATATAGTATCAAGGAAAGTCAGAGTTAGGTACAGGGAAAAGACACAAATGTCCAGAATTCATAAATTAAATAAATTTAAAATAATTGAACATCTGTTTGCCAGATCCTCTGTTGAAGACGAAATGGTACATGCCTCATAACCCTTGCTTTTAAGAAGTTCACCATCCAGTGGGGACACAGGCAATTTCAGTGCAGTGTGATTAGTGACTGGATGGGGAGGAGGCTTAGAGAAGGCAATGTCTGTGACTGAATAGACCTTGCCAGACAATAGTAGAAAGGGAAGATGCTGGGAAGAAGGAAAAGTGAAACTTTATGTGTTATAATGAAGAGATCAGGATCCCCTGGGGAAAAGAAAAGGTAAAATTGAAGGGCTGGTTTGGCAGGTTAGTGGATGTGGACTTAAACCCGAAGACAAAGGGAAGAGAGGATAAGGAAACCACCAAGAAGATATCTAAGAGGATAAAAAGAAAACAAAAGTACAAGGTGTCTGTGACATCAAGGGAGAGAGAATGGTCAAGAGCGTCACACATTTCAGAAAGGCAAAGTAAACTAAAGAGCATCTATTTATTTATTTATTTAGTCTATTGGCTAAAGCAACAAGAGAGCCCTGGAAATCTTGGTGTATAATGACATAATAGAGTGGTGGGAAAGGAAGCATACAAGGCTAAGAAGTAAATGGGAAGTGAGAAAGTGGATCAAAAAGAAGAGATAGTCACTGGAATGGAAAGTACAGCCAGAGAGGTTTTTTTGTTTATACTGAGAGAAATTGAGAATGTTTTCATGCTTGTTAAATGGAACCAGTGGAAAGCAAGAGGTTGAGGGTAAAGGAGAGCAGGCTGGAAGAAACTGCAAATCCAAGCACCAGTGGAAAGATAGAAGCATCTTCAGTAGGGAGAGGGTGGGAATCCTTTTCTCTAGAAGAAAGAAAGAAAAGATGGGTAGTTTGTAGTATCTTACATGGCAAAAAATGTGAAGAATTGTCTCTGTAATGAGTTTCCTTTTCTTTGCAATTAGGATTTGAGGCCATGTGCTTAGATTAGGATCTGGCAAATAGTAGGTGTTCAATAAATATTTCTCAAATAAATGAATAAAGTGTGGGAGAGGAGAAGATGGTTAGCTAGTAAGTTCTAGAAAGTTAAGCAAGGTTGAGGGAACGTCTCTAGAGAAAAGGAGAACTTCCTGGGAAAGGAAAGGGTGGTAACTAAAGGCCTGGTTCAGATAAGTACCCTACCCCCATGGGTAAGGAGAAAAACTCTCCTGAGAGGACATTGTGTGATTATTTTCCAGGCTGTTCCTGGAAGCCTCGAGATTGGCAGTGGGGGGTCTCGCAAGCATCTGTGAATGGGAGTAGGGCAAGATAGTTGGAGAAAGTGGCAAGCCAGTGAAAAAAGTAATTGCTCTGGAATCCAGGTTGAATTGAAGAAAGTAAAGATAGGATATTAGACCTTTTCAGATAGGTAGGCTGCAAAAATTTTCTCCCATCCTAAAGGGAGCTTAAACAAATTTACAAGAAAAAAAAAACAACCCCATAAAAGAGTGGGCGAAGGATATGAACAGACACTTCTCAAAAGAAGACATTTATGTGGCCAAGAAACATACGAAAAAAAGCTCATCATCACTGGTCATTAGAGAAATGCAAATAAAAACCACAATGAGATACAATCTCACACCAGTTAGAATGGCAATGATTAAAAAATCAGGAAACAACAGATGCTGGTGAGGCTGTGGAGAAATAGGAACACCTTTACACTGTTGATAAATTAGTTCAACCATTGTGGAAGACAGTGTGGTGATTCCTCAAGGGTGTAGAACCAGAAATACCATTTGACCTGGCAATCCCATTACTGGGTATATACCCAATGGATTATCAATCATTCTACTATAAAGACACATGTACATGAAAGTTTATTGCAGCACTATTTATAATAACAAAGACTTGGAACCAACCCAAATGCCCATCACTGATAGAGTGGATAAAGAAAATGTGGCACATATACACCATGGAACCATGGAGTACTATGCAGCCATAAAAAAGAATGAGTTCATGTCCTTTGCAGGGACATGGATGAAGCTGGAAACCATCATTCTCAGCAAACTAACACAGGAACAGAAAACCAAACACCACGTGTTCTCACTCATAAGTGACAGTTGAACAGTGAGAACACATGAACACAGGGAGGGGAACATCACACACCAGGGCCTGTTGGGGGGTGGGGGACAAGGGGAGGGAGAGCATTAGGACAAATACCTAATGCATGCATGGCTTAAAACCTAGATGACCGGTTGATAGGTGCAGTAAACCACCATGGCACATGTATACCTAACTAACAAACCTGAACATTCTGCACATGTATCCCAGAGCTTAAAGTAAAATTAAAAAAATAAAAGAAAGTAAAGATAGGTAAACACTCTTAGGTTTGGAGATAGCAAAATCAGAGGTGTCGAAGTGGTGGAAGAATTGGTGTAGTGTGAATAATTGAGTGAGAGAGTCATGATTGTAGCAGGTTGTCATTAGTCTGGATTTGAGAATTATGAAGAAGAGCCATTCTGGAAGATAAGTCAGCTGGTTTAGTTAGGGCTGTGATCAGTGATACCTGTAATGGAATGGGGGATGGAGGTGATGACTCTTGGAGATCAAGAGGCTGGCTTTCTGGGACCATATGGGTTGCCACTGATGATGCCATTGGCCAGATGATAACAGGGGTTGGGTAGAAAGACAATACAGCAGGTATAGAAGTCTTGAATGAAGTGCTGTGTGTAGAGGGGTGTGAGGAGGTGGTAGTGAGACTGACTGGCTAATAGAAACACTTAGTCCAATTACAAATATTTGTGGCTTATCTTTAATCTAAAATCCCAAAGTCTGAAATTTCAAATCTTGGCACATATCTGAAAATAAATGATCTCATATAACTAACATATAATTGGAAAACATTTCCAGAAATTTAAAACCTTGCCACCAATTTGTTCTCTAGTTGCTATCGCTCATTTGTCTGAAAAATAAAATTAGGAAAAAACATCCTCTGAAAGTTGAGTGAAGTATTTGCTTTCCACACAAAACCAGGGTTAACTGGTTTTGTCTGGGTACAAGATGAAGTTTTAACTTTTTATGCGTGAATGTAAGCAAAATATAACCAAGACACATTTGCATCCATTGCTAATCGTGAGAGCTTCTTTTAATTGCTCTTTCCAATGAAGCAGCCATCACAAAGTTCAGTGCCTTTTATTTTTTCTGAGTCCATTGAAACATGGTTGATTGGTTAGTTTGGAAACTGAGTTTCTTGTATAAGAAAGTGTTTGTTTATCAGAGAATAGAAATCCAGAATTTTATCTGAAACATGGTTGATTGGTTAGTTTGGAAACTGAGTTTCTTGTATAAGAAACCGTTTATCAGAGAATAGGAATCTAGAATTTTATCTGAACCTGGTTGAATTTTTTAAAAGTTATGGACAAAATCTTGGGAAACATGTAATGAAGAATGATTATTTTTCTTAAGGTTTTAGAAAACCTAAGGGCAAAGGCCATAGAAAGAAGTATATATAGAAGACAGAAATAAAAATATAAAAGGGGGGGGCGTAAGACAAAGAAATATTGATGCCTTGAGTAAAGTAGAGGTGTGTTTGCTGTTATGGAATGGAAATTAGATTTTGTTGAGTGCAAATGTTGGCTTTGATACTCTCTCACCATGAGATATTGAAAAAAAGTTATATAACTTCTCTGAGCCTCACTTTCCTCATCTGTGAAGTAGGTATAACAATACAAATGACTAGGATTATTGCAAAAATTAAAGCAGATGCCTTTACCTAAAGGGCCTAGTGTTGAGTCTGACATATTGGAGATGCTCAGTAGTGGTTTCTTTCCCTCTAGGAATGTTTTATTTAAGGTCATCAGAAGGCTATTAGCTTTTCACTGGCATCTAGTTATATATTAATTTTTAATTGTTATTCTAATTTGTGTTAAATTTAGCCAAATTTCTGTGAAGAAAGACCATAATGATCACATCAGGTATAGCAAACTGAGGCTCATTCCTTCCTATTTTTGGATGCTGTATATACAATAGCCCTCGCCTGAACCAGCCCCACACTATCACTGTGCTAGTGATAGGCAGGTGGAGCCCAGTGCCAGGCCAAAGTGCTTTGCTTTCTCATTTTGCCGATACCTTGATTAGTCAGCACACATTCCTGCCCAATCTCGTTGGAGATTTGAATTACACATTGTTTGTTAAATCTGATGCTTGGCCAAAGAGGTACTTAATGGCACTTATGAAAGAACTAACGATCAAATGACACAACCTTGCCAAAGCATCTTTATCTTTCTGGTGAGTGATATTTTAAGCCTAGATATGCTTCTGGTTCCTTTGAAGAGCTTGTACTCCATATAGGGCTTGCCTAAAATGACCATGTTTGAAGACTACGAATAATAGCTGGAAAGCTGAGGTTGCTTCATGTTGCTACCTTCCAGCCGAAGGGGAAGGGGGCTTACTTTGAAGTTGGGAATAAGTGCTGGTTGTTGAGAGCTGGTCTCTGCACAGAGTGTTCCAGAAAAACCCTACTTCAAATTCCATTCTTAACGTGTCAGTGAAACACATACTTTTATACTCTGCTATACTTATTTTATACTTAGCAAAAAATCCAATTATATATTTTTAAAATGTCAGAGAGAGAAACAGTAATTAGGTATGTGACATCATTTGTATTTTTCCAGTTTATTAATGATGAGAATACGTTCTCAGAAATGCATTACTAGGGGATTTTGTCATTGTGAGAACATCTTGGGGTGCACTTACACAAACCTAGGTGGTATAGCCTACTACACACCTAGGCTATATGGAATAGCCTATTGCTTCTAAGCTACAAACCTGTGCAGCTTGTTACTTTACTGAACACTGTAGGCAATTGTAACACAATATAATAATTTTTATATCTAAACATAGAAAAGGTACAGTTAAAATATAAAAGGTTAAAAATGGCACACCTGTGTAGGGCACTTACCATGAATGGAGCTTACAGGAGAGTGGGAGTTGCTCTGGGTGAGTCAGCGAGTAAGTAGTGAATGAGTGTGAAGACCTAGGCCATTACTGTGCACTACTATAGACTCTATAAACACTGTTCACTTAGGCTACCCGAAATTTATTCAATACAAAAATATTTTTCTTTCTCCAAAAATACATTAGCCTTAGCTTACTGTAAATTTTTAACCTTATAAGCTTTTGAATTTTTAAAAAATGTTTAAACTTTTCTGTAATAATGCTTAGCTTAAAACAAACACATATAGTTGTATAAAAATTCTTTCTTTATATTCTTGTCCTATAAGCTTTCTTCTATTTTTAAGCTTTTATTATTTTTTACTTTTTAAACTTTTCTTACTAAACACTAAAACACAAATGCACACATAAGCCTAGGCCTACACAGGCTCAGGATCATCAATATCACTGTCTTCCGCCTCTACATCTTGTCCCACTGGAAGGTCTGCAGGGGCAATGACACCCATGGAGCTCTCATCTCCTGTGATAACAATGCCTTCTTCTGGATACCTCCTGAAAGAACTGCCTGAGGCTGTTTGATGCTTTTTTATAATTAGAAGGAATATATGCTAAAAGAATGATTAAAAAGCATAATATAGTAAATACATAAACCATTAACGTAGTCACTTATCAGCATTATCAAGTATTATGTATTGTGCATAATTGTATGTGCTATACTTTTATACCATTGACAGTGCAATAGGTTTGTTTACACCAGCAACACCAAAAACACGTGAGTAATGTATTATGCCACTGCATTAGGACAGCTACTACATCACTAAGGGATAGGATTTTTTGTCTTACAGGACCACTATCATACATGCGGTCCCATTTATTTATTTATTTATTCATTTATTTATTTTTGAGTCCGACTCTCACTCTGTCACCAGGCTGGAGTGCAGTGGTGCAATCTCGACTCACTGCAACCTCTGCATCCTGGGTTCAAGTGATTCTGCTGCCTCAGCCTCCCTAGTAGCTGGGACAACAGGTGTGCACCACCACGCCCAGCCAATTTTTGTATTTTTAGTAGATACGGGGTTTCACCATTTTGGCCAGGATGTTCTCAATCTCCTGACCTCGTGATCTGCCTGCCTCAGCTTCCCAAAATGTTGGGATTACAGGCGTGAGCCACCGTGCCCGGCCCATGGTTCTTCTTTGACCAAAACGTCATTATGCCACACGTGGCTGTGTATTAAAATGCATGCAGGAGAAAATTCAACTTTAATAATGTTGATAAAGTAAGTAGTTCACATACTTCAAAGAAAAAATAGACAAGCAAACAAACATAAATACAAAAATGAATAGGCAGGAGCCCCTTATCCCCTAGTTTATAGTCTGGTGAGGGAACAAAGACATGCCGAAACACAAAACAAAATTCAAGAAGAAATATAGCTGAGCTACATAGGTAGCATTAAAGACAGATGATTAAGTTCTTAATTTCCCCTGTGGGAACCAAGGAAAGCAAGCAGGAAGAGGTGAAATTTAAAGGAAAAGTTTGATTATATATAGGAGGTCATGAGTCAGATGGGCGTGTGGTGGTGGGTAGTGAAGAGGGGACAATGTTCTAGGTAGAGGGGGGAAATGTCCAAAGTACATGTGGTCTTGAGAATATTAAGTAGTTAAGCAAGGCTATGAATAATGAAGGTTAATTGAGACTGAGAAATGGAAGATGAATACTATATGAATATTAAGATAAGATTGACAAATCATTTTCTAAGGTCTTAATTTCTAAATGGCTGGTCTTCTATGATGACTGGTAGAGGGGCTTCTCTGAGTAGAGAGTGTTAGGGGAAAGCCTCTGTTGTTAAAGCAAATAGGCTTTCTATACTGTAGATGTGTGGGCAGCTGCCCCCACCCACCTTACTTTAAGAGAAATTGACGTGGAGGTTGCCCTACTTAAAATCCTTGTAAACTTGCTTGTGTGCTTTTATTTTTATTTTTAAGTAATGAACTAGGACATTCCCTAAGTTAAGAATTAATGAGCCACTGTATTTCTTGTAAATATACTTTTTAGCTTTACCTCTTGATCTTGATGTTTGGTGAATATGAAGTATATGTTTTGTGTACATATGTGATATTGTGGGAATGCTGTTGTAATCACACCAATGCTAAATTAGCATTTGAGTGGCCATAGCATGCAGCGCTATCCCTTAGGCCACAATGTAATCCAAAAAAAGAGTTAACTTTTTAAAATTTTTTAGTCTGCGTAATAATGTGCTAAGAATTTCATATGCAGTGTTGCATTCAAGTCTCACTGTTATCCTGTCATTTAAAATTGTTATTATATAGTTATTATGTATTATTCTCACTTTACAAATGGAGAAATTAAAGCATTGACAGGTTGAGTATTTGGCCACTGTCACACAGCTGGGATGAAACACAGCTGGAATTAAAACTCAAGTTTTTCTAACTCTAAAACCACAGTCTTAACTATTAAGTAGTGTGAAATTTTACTGTAACTTTTAGATGAAAAGATAGCCACAGGAGGTGATTTTTTTTTCCCCTTACAACATCATAACCAGTGGTCAGAGCTGGAACTCACTTCTAGGCTGCTTGACTCCAGATGCCATGTTCTTTACATGATGTGCCATATAAATGCATGGACAGCACAAGGAACAAATAAGCCCATAGTTCAACAAGCAAAAACTATTCAAAATATGTTTCTTTTATCCTGAGTTCTATCAATGGATGGACCTAGTCATAAATCAGCTCTAAGATAATTATATTAGTCAGTGATACTCTTTATGAATGTGATAATATACTAAAATTATTCATAATCCTCCCATTTTCTATTTAGAAATTGTATTCTCAGAAAATCACCTCTATTTTAATCAGTGTGTACATTCAAGTGATTCCAAGTAAAGCTGCAAAGATATTTTCAAAAAAATTGACAGCTATAATATTTGTATGGAGCCAGGCATGGTGGTGCACTCCTCTAGTCTCAGCTACTCAAGAGCTGAGGCAAGAGGAGTGTTTGACGCCGGGAGTTTGAGATCAGCCTTGGGCAACATAGCAAGCCCTCATCTCAAAAAAATAAAAAATAAAAAAATATGAAATTTCAAAGGGCCTTAAAGAAAAGATGAATACAGTAAATAAGTATAAAATGTGAATATATGTTATAATAAAGAATCAAGACATAATAAAATATGATATGTAAAATGTTGTAATTTTATCCTGATTAAACAAATAAACTGGAGGATTTACTAAGAAATCCACAAAAAATTTTCAAACTTAACAGATGACAAAGCTGGATTTCAATTTTGTATCATTTTACTTTTTTTTTTTTTTTTACTTAAAAAACAAACACCTATGATAGAATGTCCATTGCTGGTAGTGTTAAGACTAGCTTGTTACAGGCCATTTCTTCACACTGGGAAAAACTAGAAAACCTCAGTAAAATATATTTTTTAAATTTTGTGCAGCTATCTGACAGCTACAAGGGAGCAAATAAGTGCTACCTTGAACAGGTGATAAGTTTACTGAGTTTTATTTTGCATAATGGCCAGACCAAAGGAGACGTATCTCCATTTTCATCGATAATTTTTATTTCCTTAAAAAGAGGATTTGATTTGTTCACAAGAGGCCCTCCTATTGCATGGGGTTTCAAACAGACTAGGTGGAAGTGGATGTCTTCTCTAGTACCAAATCCATCCGTAATTGCCTTAGGCAATGAAGGCATGAATCCTCAGTCAAATCATCCATGGCCAGAAATGCAAGTTTCATTTTGGATAATCTAAAGCCCAGCAATTTTGGCAGAGTAGAAACCATTTGAGCCTGTTTTTGAAGTTTCTTTTTTACAATTTTAGAGACTCTTCCTGAAGTACAATCAGCACGTGGTTAAAGCCAAGGAAACACAAATAAGCCATTTTCATTCTCATTCAAAACTTTTGTATAACTAAAAATATATTATCTGGTTTGGCTCTGTGTCCCCATCCAAATCCCACCTTCAATTGTAATAATCCCCACATGTCAAGGGCCAGACCAGGTGGAGATAATTAAATCATGAGGGTGGTTTTCCCCTACTATTCTTGTGATAGTGGGTGAGTTCTCATGAGATCTGATGGTTTTATAAAGGGCTTTCCTTTTTGCTCAACTCTCATTCTCTCTCCTGCTGCCCTGTGAAGAAGTGCCTTCCATTATGATTGTAAGTTTCCTGAGGCCTCCCCAGCCATGTGGAACTGTGAGTCAATTAAACCTCTTTTCTTTATTTAAAAAAAAAGAAATTGTATTCTCAACGATTTCTCTTTTAATCTTGTATTGCATTCGGATTGAGAAAGCTTGTAAGATGAAAACTTGAAAAGCAAATCGTCAGTGTAAATATCAGAGATATAAAATACATTTAAAGATTGGGTAATGTATTAATACATTCTTTACTGGGGATTGTTTCTGTAAATATCAGAATAAGGAAGCAATATGACATCTCAGCTATTCCAGGCATTGGAAAAGCAGCAAGATAAAAATAAAGAAGAATAGTAAATCATGTTTAGAGGCTTATAAATTTAATATTGATATATCACTGTTGTTCCATAGAGCTAATTTAACTGGGTAATATTGATCACTGGTAATTATACTTGTTATTCAAGACCCTAGTCTGTTTATGTTTTAAAAAGATCTCTTGAGTAAGACATCCTTAAAGATATATTAACAATAGCTACAACTTAATGTAGTTCAATATATACCAGGCACTACTGCAAGCCCTTTTATAATATTAATATATCGAATCCATTTAAGAACTGCATGCGGTAGGTATTATTATTTCTGTTTTACAAATGAGGAAACTGAAACAAAGAGAAATTAACTTCACCAAAGTCACATATATAGAAAAATGGAGGTGCTAGGATTTTTGGAGGATTCCAAAATGGAGGACACACAGAATTTGGTTCTAGACTACAGGTTCTTTTTTTTTTTTTTTTCTTTTTTTTTTTTTTTTTTTATTATACTTTAAGTTTTAGGGTACATGTGCACATTGTGCAGGTTAGTTACATATGTATACAAGTGCCATGCTGGTGCGCTGCACCCACGACTACAGGTTCTTAATCATTTTGTGTTTTTCCAGTAAATGGCAGTGTGGTTTAAAAAATCAGATTCAAGTTTGACAACTTGTTCAAACGAAACTAAAATAAATTAAATGATGTATTGGTTCTAAATAGAATTTATATGAAAGCACAATAACATATTACCTTGCTGAAGTTTTACCAAACACACACACACTCACACACACACACACACACACACACTACTCTCAATGTATGATTTTATTATAAAATATTTATTTGAGTACTACCCATTCTCGGTGATACTATACAACAGTTTTCTTTCTATTGCTTCTTATGAGAAGATACCATAGATGAGAAGTCAACCTAAAATTTACACAGCAACTCAAGTGTTTAACTCAGAAATTTAACATTCTCATGAGTTAAATTTGCACAGATGGCAGAAAAGGCCATCTGGTCACTTACATTAAATACATCTTTTTCTACTTAAAACCATTTTTTACATACTTTGTTAATAACTCAGGACTCTCTTCTAAACGGCTTTCCTTTCTCCTTTCTGGGGAAGGAAAAAACGTTGGGAAGCACTGTGGTAGCTGCTGTGAAGTGTCTGTGTCATCATTTCTCTTACTCCTGAGATGTATCTCTCACATGGGCTTTTCTGTTGGTCTCTGTTCTGACAGCACGTGCTGCCGCTCTACTAGGACTCACATGTCCTTGGGAACTGCATCCATCACTGGTATCTTTCGTCCCATTCTTAGCCCCTTATGTTGGTCCTGACTTCCATAACTTTCTTGCCTGGACTCCACCTTGTCTCAATCGAAGGCCACTGTTACCTCTTTCTTGGCTCCTGCCGTAGCATGCAGGCAGCTCTGGATCTCTTCCCTGTCATATAGGCGGGGGAACTAAGAGCAGCACCTCCAGCCCTCTCTCTCTACTGGCCTCTTGAAAGGATGCAACTAGGTACCTTCTAATTGTAGTATGGGCATGGCCCCATACAAATCACCATGGGAATTTGAGTACTATATTAAAGTAGGACAGAAGAACTCCCAAGATCACTGGATATTTGTAGAAAATAGTTTTACAAGTTTGTCATTTGTCTATCTTTGCTTGTTTCGATCCCCACTCTCTCTACTATTTCATGTTTTTTCTTTATTTAAGTACACTTCTTGCCTTTCTTAGAAACATGTCATCTGTTGTATCTCAGAGTCTGTTACTAAGGTAAAATTACATATGGGTTATAACAGAAACTCTGAATCCAAGCTGCCAGTGTGCAAATCCCAGTTCCATGACAAGAATTCAATACACTTGGGTTAATTCCTTAATATCTCTGAGCCTCAGTTTCTTCATATATAAAATGAAACTAGTAATGGTTATAAGGTTGTTGTGAAGATGAAATAAGTTAATCTATTGAAGCACACTGAACAGTAGCTGGCATGCTATCAAACATATCAGAAATGTTAACATCATTGAATATGATGTTCCCTCTTGTCAGAATGGTATTTTTCTTTTTTCTTTCTGTCTTTAAGATACACCTCAGTCTGTTTTTTTTTGTTTTTTAAGACAAAGTCTTGCTCTGTCACCCAGGCTAGAGTGCAGTGGTGCAATCTCAGCTCACTGCAACCACCGCCACCCAGGTTCAAGTGATTCTTGTGCCTCAGCCTCCCGAGTAGAGGGGATTACAGGTGCACACCACCACGCCCTGCTAATTTTTGTATTAGTAGAGACAGGGTTTCACCATTATGGCCAGGCTGGTCTCAAACTCCTGACCTCCAGCAATCCTCCCGCCTCTGCCTCCCATAGTGCTGGGATTACAGGCATGAGCCACTGTGCCCGGCACACCTCAGTCATTAAGATACATCTTAATCTCATATTTTTTCAGAAGACTGTCATGAATTTTACCTAAAGTTATTATGTTATGGCCCCATAAATATATAGCCCATAATATTTATATGGTATTTGCGGTAGTTTATTCTAGTTGTTATTTTACTTATCTCCCCCATTAGGCTGACATAATTGAGAACATCATATTTATCCACATGTTTTCAGCATTCTGCACAAAGAATAGCAAATAATAGGCACTCATGAATATTTACTTAATGTATAAATGAGGTGAATTTCTCTTGCCCTCTTTCAGTTGAAAGTAGTAAGCACTCTCTTCTGTGGGGTCTACACATGCATGCTTGGAGGCATTGTCTCTGGGATGGGTAAACAATGTGCCAACAGCCGGACATAATCTGTCCTGCCCCCTCCTCCAACCTCTCCTAATCTGAGCCTTCCCCTCACTCACTCTACCCTACCATAGTCACCTGTTCCTTGAAAATCCAGGCACTTTTCTCAGAGCCTTGGCGTTTTTTTCTTCTTCCTGCTTGAGATGCTCTTCTCTCAGGTATCTTCATGGTTTGCTCTTACATTTGACCCAGTTAGCTGCTTGAATGTCACAAAATTAGAGCGGTCTTCCCTGGCCACTTTACAGGAGATAGCACCTCTTCTCTACCCTTCCCAGAGACAACCCTCAAGTGTCATACTCTGCTTAATTATTTCTCCAGAGCATTTAACACGTCACTTGATACATTGGTTTATAGTCTATGTCCTTCCACCAGAATGTACACTTCATGATGCCAAGGATATTGTCTGCTTTATTCATAGCTGTATCCTCAGCACTTAGAATGGTGCTCAGCAGATAGATGTTAAATGAACAGAGAGATGAAAGAATGAACGAAAAGTGAATGAATGAAACAAGACATGTAGATTGAGAGGATCTGACCATTTCTCCTATCTGAGATACCTTAGTGAGCGCCTGGCTTGCTACAGTCCTGCAGCAAGCCCTTAACTCTCCGCTGAGCACTGTGTCCTTATTCACAACTGAAATTTGAGGGCTAAACATTGGGCACATATAGACATAAAGATGGAAACAAGAGACACCTGGAAATATAAGAAGAGGGCGGAAGGGGGGTTGGGCAAGAGTTGATAAACTAACGTTGGGTACTATGCTCACAGCCTGGGTGACACATTCATTTGTACTCCAAACCTCAGCAACAGTCAATATACCTTTGCAACAAACCTGCACATGCACCCCCTGATTCTAAAATAAAAATTGAAAAAAATTATAATAAAGGAGGGACACCTTATCTCTGCTTTGTGTATCTGAGCTTGTCTTTTCCCCAGTGTCCTGTGATCTGTGCTTCATATCTCTCCTCTGAATTTCTTTCTCCCGCCAGATGGCACTATGCCTTCAATATTTAAAGCTACAGATATGGTGAACTCAGTTGTCTTTATTCTTCTCCAAGCTATGTGGGCCTTTATACTTAATAAATGGGTTCCAGTTCCAAGATATGAAAATGTTAATGACATATGCTGAACTAACAGTCCTAACTGCTACTCCTGTAAAATAAAAAGCAGCCGAGCTATATTATGCTTTATGAAATATTTATAACTGCCAAACACAAAGGCAGTAAGAACATTGGTTTATACAGCAAAAGCCCAAAGAAACTCTATTTAAGTGAAGATTAATATGGAAATGTTATCACATTCTCACACTGCAAAACTAAAGTGATATAGAGGAGATAAATGTGGATAGACGTGGAATATACATATAGGCACACATTATACATTTTACCTGATAAAATATACCAGCTGAATTTGCCTAAGGAAGCTGCTAAAGTCAGATTTGATGCAAACGATTTGTGGAAGTTACCTTGTGGGGCAGCCCAACTGCTAGAACATTTCATGGAAGTTCTATATTGATGGAAGAGAAATTTGTAATTATTTCTTCTAAATAAGGAGAGAGGCCCATTAGGTGTGGGATTTTGCTGTTCTCTTTCAAATTTGTATAGATATACAGAAGGTATGTAGAAATCAACAAGATTCTTTTCCTTTATTCGCATATAATTGTAAATAACATGGGTAATACAATTTCCAAATCTTTTATTTATTTAAAAATGTTGTTAAAGTAGTTGGAATGTTTCCTAGATTTTAATATAATAACATATTCCACAGGCAGCAATTTGAAAATCTTTGAGAAGTTTAAAAAATATCTGGCTTACAATCATCTCATTAAGATATAAAATCAGGGCTTCTTGGAACCTTTAAGTTATATTTTATCTGATTGTTATTCTCAGATCTACAGTTTTTTAAAAGACAAGTCTCTGGTTCCTTATAGATCTCTCTATCAGCTTCCCTCCATGCGCATTTGGCTCATGAATGTATGAAATACTTTGGACATATTTCTATTAAGTACTATTGCTTTCCTGGGGAAAAATACATTATAGTTCTCTTTTATTTAATGAGTTTTAGGTTAATCTGTCATGAATCCTCTGTAAATCAGATTATTGATAGTTAATAATATTTCATCTTTGTATATTTAAAATCAGTTCACATGTTAAGTTAAAGATGAAAAAGAGAACTAAATCAGCAATATTGTTATGACATAATGCATAAATTAATGTGCATGTATGTCTGCTTTAAGTTTAGTTTATAGAAGTTTTAAAAAATGAAAATTGGCATTTTTCTACAAAGAATGATGGATTTTTTTCACTTGTAAAAACATTTATTATTATTAGTTTTTTCATTCCAAGTTTTACTTTAGGATCAAGGGGTACCTGTGCGGTATTGGTACAGGGGTAAATTGCATGTCTCAGGGGTTTGGTGTACAAATAATTGTGTCATCCAGGAAATCGGCATAATACCCAATAGGTGGTTTTCAATCCTCACCCTCCTCTCAGTCTCTACCTCAAATAGACCCCAGTGTCTATTGTTCCCTTCTTTGTGTCCATGTGTGATGGTTAATACTGAGTGTCAACCTGATAGGATTAAAGGATACAAAGTATTGATCCTGGGTGTGTCTGTGAGGGTGTTGCCAAAGGAGATTAACATTTGAGTCAGTGGGCTGGGGAAGGCAGACCCACCCCTACTCTGGTGGGCACAATCTAATCAGCTCTCCAAGAATATAAAGGAGGCAGAAAAACCTGAAAGGCGAGACTTGCCTAGCCTCCCGGCCTACATCTTTCTCCTGTGCTGGATACTTCCTGCCCTCCAACATCGGACTCCAAGTTCTTCAGTTTTGAGACTCGGACTGACTCTCCTTGCTCCTCAGCTTGCAGACAGTAGATTGTAGGACCTCATTTTTGTGTAAGTTAATACTTAATAAACCCCTTTTATCTATCTATCTATCATCTATCTATCTATCTATCTATCTATCTATCTATCTATCTATCTATCTATCATCTATCTATCATCTATCTACTATCTCCCTCTCTCTCTCTCTCTCTCTCTCTATCTATCTCTTATTAGTTCTGTCCCTCTAGAGAACCCTGACTAACACACCATGTATACTCAGTGTTTATCTCCCACTTACAAGTGAGAACATCTGGTATTTTATTTTCTTTTCATGTGTTAATTCGCTTAGGATTACGGCCTCAGTTCCATCCATGTTGCTGCAAAGGCCATGAAGAAAATAATGTTAATGACATTTAACCTCCCAACATGTATCTCTTCTCTTTCTTTTTCTTTGGAAAATTTTTTGTTTGTTTGTTTTTTAGAGACAGGGTCTCTCTCTGTCACCCAGGCTGAAGTGCAGTAGCACCATCATAACTCCCTGCAGCCTAGAACTCTTGGGCTCAAGTCATCCTCCTACCTCTGCCTCTGGAGTAGCTGGGACTTCAGGCATGCACCATGCACAGCTTTTTTTCTTTGACAGCACTTATTGTGTAAACCATGCATGCTGGCCCTTGATTATTCTATATTATCATTGCATTTTGTAGTAAGGCTTTACCCATGATATGATATTATGTTTGGATTTACTGACATATCACTTTTTTTTAATGCTGAGTATTTGTCTTAGTCCATTTAGTGTTGCTATAAAGGAATACCTGCAGCTGGGTAATTTATAAAGGTCAGAGGTCTATTTGGCTTACGATTCTGCTGGCTAGAAGATTGGGCATTTGATGAAAGCCCCAGGCTGCTTCCATGGCATGACAGGAAGCAAGAGAGATGGGAGGTGCCAAGCTCCTTTTTAACTACCAGCTCTGGAGGGAACTAATACATCGAGAACTCACTCCCATTCATGAGGGATCCACTTCCATGACCCAAACACCTCCACGTAGGCCTCACCTCCAACACTGGGGATCAAATTTCAACATGAGGTACGAAGACGTCAAATATCCAAACCATAACAGAATCACTATTTGTAGATTATGAAACATTCCTATTAGGAACAATTAGAAAGGAGAAAACTATACATTGAGAGAGTAAAAAGAAGGTAAAGAAGATGGCAGGGGCCCAGGTGCGGTGGCTCACCTTTGTAACCCCAGCACTTTGGGAGGCTGAGGCAGGCGGACAACTTGAGGTCAGGAGTTTGAGATCAGCCTGTCCAACATAGTGAAACCCTGTCTCTAGTAAAAATACAAAAAAAAAAAAAAAAAAAAAAAAAAGCCAGCTGTGGCGGTGCATGCCTGTAATCCCAACTACTCAGGAGGCTGAGGTGGGAGGATTGCTTGAATCCTGGAGGCGGAGGTTGCAGTGAGCGGAGATCATGCCACAGCACTCCAGCCTGGGCGACACAATGAGACTCCATCTCAAACAACAATAACAACAATGACAACAACAACTTGATGGTAGGGAACAAGTAGAATATTTAGCAATGAAGCCTTGTGGATATTAAATAACAAAATACAGAACAGATGAGAGCTTTGGGCCCAGGCCTTAAGAATAAACGGTTGGTGTCTAGAGGAGAGAAGGAGCCGAGGAGATATATATCAAAAAGGCTCACCCAGGCAGATTCTGACAAGAGTGGTTTGGAGAGATCATCTCTAAGCCTTTTGGCTAAGATCAAGTAAAGAGTAGTAGCTCGAATGTAGGAAATTCAGCTCCTATGCTATAAAATAGGAAACACTTTGAACATATGTATAGACAATTATCCAAATAGTGGATTAGCAACAATTAAAGGAAATTAATTTACAATCACCTAAACAGTTAAGGGGTAAGAGCAATTAGCTTTAATTAATTAGCAACCTACTAAGTTCAGTGTTTTTGCCAAATCTATAAATGCTACTTGAAATAAACAACTTATAACCATTGGTTCAATTTAGAATCACACATGTTAGGCACAAGAAGTTGAGTGGAAATCCTCAAGGAGAAGAATTAAAATAGGCATGATGACTGTCTCACGATGATATGGTGCAGCCTAATGCAACCCTAATGCATGGTCAGAAGACTCCCTTGCAAGGACATTTAATTGACTGATCCTTTGATAGGAGATTAGTTTTCCTTGTACCAATAGAAATCTGTTGGATTCTCAAACCTGTTCTCACTGACATAGTAAGAAAACAGTTTATTACTACATTATATTGATGCTGTGAAAAAGGTTACCCTAATATAATAAAATTTAAAATTCTCCCATTTAGAACTGAACTTCGTGTTGATGGAGCAACGATTTATAAAAATGATGACTGACTTTTGTTAGCTTTGGAAAATGGGATAGTTACACTAAAAACTTGGGGTTGAAATACTCTAAAGGAGCTTCAAGTGTTCCAGTGACAGAAAAAAAAATCTATTTTTGAACACATTTTTAATTTTTCAGGGTGAAAAATTTTGGGGGGATTTTAAATTCTCTGTAGGATAGAAATATACTTAATAACTGGAGAGCATTTGTACTGATACCTTATTAAAGAAAGGTGAAACTTTTTCTCTGTATCATGTTGCTGGTGCTGTAGCATATGGGTTCAACTCTGATTTAACGGTCATTATAAAATTATGTTTTGTGAACTTAGCTGAATGTTATAAAAGAACGCAGTACTGTAACATTACAATTAGAATAGAAACAACTCAGCATTCTCTGTTACATGAGGAATCAAAGAGAAATTGGAAGTCTGCAACCCAAAAGAGGACCCTCACCAGAAGTTGACTGTGCTGACACTCTGGTCTAGGAATTCCAGCCTCCAGAACTGCAGAACGTCACCTCCTGTTATTCATGCACCATCTCCACTTTATTGGAAATATTCTTGACCAGCAATGGAAAAGAAAGAACATACTGCGGTTTTGTTTGTTGTGGGGCTCAGGCTTTCTCTGAGCACTGCATAAGTACGTGGGTCATGGGAAAAGGGTCTGATAGAGAATGTGGCTCAGTTGAATCACTTTGGCTGAAGAGATGTAACAAATCATAGACGTAAAGTCAACACCCTTCCTATTTTACAAAGGAGAAAACCAAAGCTCTGTAAGTGCTATCGGGTCTCAGGACCCAAGAGCCATGGTGAGGTCTGGTTTCAACTCTGCTAGTATTGGACAGCTCTCGTGAGCCCTCTTCAGGAACTGCTGACATACCACTTTCTTTCTAAAGCTTTGACCTCCACATGCCCCTTAGTTCTTAGGAAGATGGAATTCAACAGAAAAAGAAAGGGAATAAAAGAATGTTGTTCCTTGACCCTTTGGATAATCTTTCAGGGGAAATAATTAGGAGTCATTCATAACTGTTGGAGATGTGTGTATGTCTGTATCTTACTAGTCCCAAGAAGATATATAGACAGAAAGAGAAAGTGACAGAAAGTTTTCAGTGGGACTTCTCTAGTACTATATTCCATTGATCTTACTTGAGTGGAATAGCTGTGTTCCTAGTTAACCATATACAAACAACATCCCAGGGAATATTGGTTTCTAGGAAAGGAATTCTATACACCTTTCTCCTCACTTAACCCCTTTTGTCTTCCTACCTGCCTAATTTCACCAAGAAGAGATCTAGATGTCAGAACATGGGCTGATTGACTATATTCTCTAAGAATAAAATTTTATAAGGAGAATTATTAATATATCTATACTAACTAAACACATCCACTTACCTGTTTTTCTGGTACTCTTGGGTATAGTCTTTTATAGGATTTGAGCTGTGAATAGACAAAGAAGATCATTTGTCCAGCTTTGGTTTTAGTTTTTCTAGGACTGCATTGCACAAGCCTTTTCCCAGGGTGCATCCTAGCAGCTTAGCTCTTCAAATCTCAGCATTGGTATGTGGGGCTGCTGTTCAGCAAATAATAAAAATTTAGTTGTTTTGTCATCTGGACCTGCATTGTTCTTGAGTGAATGGTTGTCTAGGTGGTTCTGAAACTCTTGACTTCTCTAACTATGATCTTACAACTATCATAATAACACTTCTTTATTCTACCTTCATTTAATTGTTTGAAATGATAAGGCCAGTTAATACATTTCCTGATATCTAGTAGGCCCCTGAGAATACACTCAAATACATACAAAGCTTCTTCCATGGAATACGGCCCTTTGGGGGTCATAATATTACACTATGAGCGCTGATAATCTTTCTGTCTGAATATTAGTGCGGACCACAACAATATTGGAGGACAATCCTGGCTTTGCCTCTGGATGCTCTCCCATCCCAAACTTTGTGTGGGTGACTTTCTAATGAGATGTGTGCCTTTGTAAGGCTGCAACCTTTGCAAGAGAATGTCAATGCTATACCCAGCTTTTCTGGCTCTTTAAGCATGCATTCTATGCTTAGCCAGCAATTTGAATAGTTTTATTTGAGCCAGTTTTTCTAGTGGTCGGTGCTTAATATGTCCTTAATTAATACCAAAAGCTCAACTAAGAGAATTAGTATTTATGGAAGACTAAAGAAAAAGCAGACCACCAATTACACTAAAATTAAATTTTAAAGACTTACTATTGTTTTTAATTAAAAATTGTTTTCAAGCAAACTTCATGCAGCCCTCTAAGAATTAAAAGTTGATTGCTTTCTGCCTGGAAGCCAAGATCCTCCACTAGAACACATTTTGAAAACCATTCCTATAGTGACTCTCAATTTTCTCATTGGATTGTTCAGAACAACAGACTGCTACAGAGGTGGACAAAATTGTTCTGGCTTCCTGTCGAACAGCTTTTATTGAACTACACATTGCCAAGATTATATGGGTTTACACTGAGAGATAAGAAACAGCCTTGTTTTTGTTGTTGAAATTCCTGTGCATTATATTGCATGGCTTGTTATGCATTAGGACCTAAGGTTTAAGTTTCTTTCCATTCTTGTAATAGGAAAGAGTTTGTTTATATCTTACGGATTCTGTAGATTACATCACTGATTATATCTCTGGAAGGCATAGAGGCATGTTTCTGATTCTTCTGTAAAACCTAAGTAGGATTTGATGGTTTGTAGTAACCTAACTTTTGACTATAATATGTCCTTGATGTTTTCCTTTTGCTTCTGTAGGTTTTTCTATTTTTTACTGAGCTACTTTTTAATGCAGTCATGAACTGCATGACAATATTTGATCAATGATGGTAGTCCTATTATAATACCATATTTTCACTGTAGCGTTTTAATTTTAGATATATTTAGATACACAAATGCTTACCATACTGTTCCAATTATCTATAGCATTCAGTACAGTAACATGCTATACAAGTTTATAGCCTGGGAGCATTGGCTCATATAGCCTAAGTGTGTAGTGGGCTATACCTTCTAGATCTGTGTAAACATACTCTATAATGTTCACACAACAAAAAAATCCCCTAACCACACATTTATTGGAAGATATCCTCATCTTTCAGTGATGCATGACTTTTTTATGTGTTAGGATCGGTTTCCAATGTTTTCAGCAACACCACCCTGAATCATACAATACGATCTGAGTATGTGTGTGTGTGTGTTTATATATATACATATGTTTGTGCATGAACCCATATGTTATATACATTTATTAAATATACATATATATTATATACACATTATATCCATTTATATAAATCTATACAGATGTTTATATACAAAGAAAAGTTCAAAACATTAATCATTGTAATCTCTGGTAATAACATTATAGATATGCTTGGTATACTGCTTTATGTTTCCTAAATTGCATTCAATGATATATTTTATTTTGAATCAGAAAAAAGTTAAAATTATAGAAATTTAAATAATACATAATTTAAAATTCTGAATACTATAGGGAAAGAGTAAACTTAACATTTTTCTAGATAGTTATCTAATTTCTCAGAATTATTTTTGAAAAAAGCCATCATTTCTCTGTTAATATAAAATGCCACCTTTATTATAGACCAATTTCCTATCATTTGTCAGATGCTAGCATTATCTAGTCCAACATTGATTCCCTGTTTCCTTCTTAGAAATATGAGTGTTAATTTTTAGCTAGGCAAATAACGTAAAATGAAACTATGATTTCCTGCCTTCCTTATGGCAAGATGTGGTCACATGTCTAGGTTCTGGCCAATGAAATGCCATCAAGATTACCAAGTGGGCCACAGGGGAAGGCTGATTAAAGGGAACTCATTCATTGAAGAGGAATTCCTTCTTTACTCCTTTGGCTTTACTTTTCCTTCTGCCCTGCAGTGTGGAAGTGATGGATGGGTTCCAGCAAATGTATTGGACTAAAACATAACCCAGAGGGTAGAAGCCACACTTAGGATGGAACTATATACCAAAAATATCCAGGTGGAAAGCTTCAGTTATCGATGAACTTGGAGCTGTCTTGCCAGCCTTAAACTATCCGCCTCCAGACTTCTTTTATGTAAAATATAAATATGTAGATTCTATTTATACCTTTGTTCTTTGGAGTTTTTCTTTTATTTCTAGCCTTTGAACTTCTTCCAATCAGTTTGGGCTATCTTATTTTACTTATTGAAGCACTTTAATGCATCTTAATAATTGGAAGTGTACTCTCCTTTACATTTATTTTGAAGGATTTAGCCTCATTTTTTTCAATTAAACAAGCTTCAGTAACATTTTTGTATTCACAAGACATTTTTCAGCTATTTTTATCATAATTATATTACACTTAGGCCATATTAATTACACAGGATGAGAATGTTTACACCATTAAGTTCTACTCCAGTGTTATAGTATGCGTCTTCATTTGCTAGTCTTTTTTATATGCCACAATAAACTTTTTGTAGTTTACTTTGTCTGGATTCTGCGCATTTCTTTATAAATTTATTGTAATCTATTTATAACTTTTGTTGTTACTATGAAAAAAGTATTTTTACTCACTGTTTTCAAACATTATTATCGGTACATAGGACACTGTGAAGTTTGGAAATCGGACATTTTTCTGAATTCACTTTTGAGTTTTAATCACGTTTTTGTTGGTTTTCTTAGTTTTCCTTAGTAGACAATAACATAATGTGAAAATTATGATAATTTTACCACTTTTTCTGCTATTTATTGGCCTGGATTATTTATTATTATTGCATCGATTATAATGTCTTGATAATATACATTTAATAAGACTGGTAAAAGAAATACATACCTAATGTTTCTGACTTTAAAAATAGTTGCAATTTTTCACCATCAAGTGTTATCTTGGTTTTGATAAAATTTTTATTATATTGGAGATTGTTCTGTAGTACACTACCATGTCTTCATTTGTGCTGAATTAAAAGAAAAATATTCTATAATGTGGTTATTAGCATTCTCATGGAAGTTCTACTAGATGGATTTTTTTGAGAATTAAAAAAATATATTTATGAAGTAAAGATCTAGCCTATTCAGATATCTATCTTTTTTTTCACCTTTTATTTTAGTTCTGGGGGTAGATGTCCAGGTTTGTTACATTGGTAATTACATATTAGTGAGGTTTGGTGTACAAATGATCCTGTCACACAGGTAGTGAGCATGGTACCCAATAGGAAGCTTTTCAACCCTTGCCACCACCTCGCCCTTCCCCATCTCGTAGTCCCTTAGCGTCTATTGTTCCCACCTTTATATCCTGTGTACTGAATTTTTAGCTCCCACTTACAAGTCAGAATATGTGATATTTGGTTTTCCATTCCTGTGCTAATTTGCTTAGGATAATGACCTCCAGCTGCATCCATGTTACTGTAAAGAACATGATTTCATTCTTTCTATGGCTGCATAGTACTCCATGGTGTATATGTATCACATTTTCTTTATACAGTCCACCACTGGTGGGCATCTTGGTTGGTTCCATGTCTTTGCTATTAAAAATAGTGCTGTGATGAACGTACACATCCATGTCTTTTTGGTAGAACAATTTATTTTCCTTTTGGCTCTATACCCAGAATTGGGATTGCTGGGTCAAATGGTAGCTCTGTTTCAAGGCTTTTTTTTTTTTTTTTGAGAAATCTCCACACTACTTTTCACAGTGGTTGAAGTAATTTATATCTCCACCAACAGTATATAAGCATTCCCTTTTCTCCAAAACCTTGCCGACATCTGTTATTTTCTGACATTTTAATAATAGCCTTTCTGACTGGTGTGAGATGGTATCTCTTTGAGCTTTTGATTTGCATTTCTCTGATGATCAGTGAACTTGAGCATTTTTTCATGTAGTTTTTGGACACATGCATATTTCCTTTTGGGAAATTTTTGATCATGCTCTTTGCCTGTTTTTTAAGGGGATTACTTGTTTGTTCTTGATGAATTGTTTAAGTTCCTTTTAGATTCTCTATGTTAGACCTTTGTTGAATGCACAGTTTGCAAATATCTTCTCCCATTCTGTAGGATGTCTGTTTAATCTGTTGATAATTTTTTTTTTTTTTTGCTGTGCAGAAGCTCTTTAGTTTAACTAGGTCCCACTAGTCAATTTTTGTTATTGTTGCAATTGCTTTTGGGAACTTTGTCATAAATTCTTTGCCAAGTCTGATGTCCAGAATGACATTTACTAGCTTTTTTCTATGATTTTTATAGTTTTGGGTATTACATTTAAGTCTTTAATCCATCTTGAGTTAATTTCTGCATAGATCTAGTCAGCTTTTCTAACACAATTTATTAAATAGGGAGTCCTTTCCCCATTGCTTCTTATTGTTGACTTTGTCAAAGATCAGATGGTTTTAGGTGTTCGGCTTTATTTCTGAGTTCTCTAATTTGTTCCATTGGTCTATGTTGTCTGTTTTTGTACCAGTACCATGCTATATTGGTTACTGTATCTTTGTAGTGTAGTTTGAAGTTGGGTAGTGTGATGCCTGTAGCTTTGTTCTTTTACGTAGACGTGTTTTTGTTATTCAGGCCTTTTTTTGGTTTCATATAAATTTTGGAACAGTATTTTAAAATTATGTGAAAAATGTCATTGGCAGTTTGATAGGAATAGCATTGAATCCGTAGACTGCTTTGGGCAATATGGCAATTTTAACAATATTGATTCTTCCGATGTATGAACATGAGTTTTTTTCCATTTTTTTTTTTTATCATCTGTGATTTCTTCAGCAGTTTTGTAGTTCACCATACAGAGATCTTTCATCTCCTTGGTGTATTCCTTTCATCTCCTTAGATGTATTCCTAGTTATTTTTTTCTATTTTAAATGGGATTGAATTCCTGATTTGGCTCTCAGATCGAATGTTATTGGCATGTCAAAATACTACTGATTATTGTACATTGATTTTGTATCCTGAAACTTTACTGAAATTGTTTATCCATTCTAGGAGCCTTTTGTTGGAGTCTTTAGGATTTTGTAGGTATAGAATCATATCATCAGTGAAGAGTGATAATTTGACTTCTCCTTTTCCTATTTGGATGCCTTTTATTTCTTATTTCTTTCTCTTGCCTGATTGCTTTGGCTAGGACTTCCAGTACTACATTATATAGGAATGGTGAGAATGGGCATCATTGTCTTGTTCTAGTTCTTAAGTGGAATGCTTCCAGCTTTTTCCTGTTCAGTATGATGTCAGCTGGGTATTGGTCATAGATAACTCATTATTTTGGGGTGTGTTCCTTCCTTGCTTATTGTGTTGAAGGTTTTTATTATGAAAGCATGTTGGACTTTATCAAAAGCTTTTTCAGCAGCTTTTGAGATTATCAGGTGGTTTTGTTTTTAATTCTGTTGATGTCATGAATCACATTTATTGATTTATTTATGTTGAACCAGCCCTTCATCCCAGGAACAAAGCCTACTTGATTGTTGTGAATAAACTTTTTGATATGCTGCTGGATTTGGTTTGTTAATATTTTGTTGAGGATTTTTGCATCTTTGGTCATTAGGGATATTGGCCTGTAGTTTCATTTTTTTCATAGTGTCTTTGCCAGATTTTGCTATCACAATGATGACGTCTTTGTAGAATGAGTTAGGGAGAGTCTCTCCTCCTATATATTTTGGAACCGTTTTAGTACCACAGTGACCATCTCTTCTTTGTATGTCTCACAGAATTCAGCTGTGAATCCATCTGATCCAGGACTTTTTTTGATTGGTACATTTTTTGTTATGGATTAAATTATGAAATTTAATATTGATGTGTTCAGGGCTTTGATTTCTTTCTGACTAAGTTTTGGGAGGTTGTGTGTTTCTGGAAATTTATCCATTTCCTCTAAATTTTCTAGTTCGTGTGCACAGGGGTCTTCATAATTGCCTCTTAGTGTTTTTGTATTTCTGTGGGATCAGCTGTAATATTGTTTGTCATTCCTGAGCGCACTTATTTGGATTTTCTCTTTTTCTTTGTTAATCTAGCTAGCAGTCTATCAATCTTGTTTATTCTTTCAAACTACCAGCTGTTGGCTTTGCTAATTCTTTGTATGATTTTTTTGCTTATAGTTTTGTTCAGTTATGCTCTGATTTGGTTATTTCTTTCCTTCTTCTAGCTTTGGGGTTACTTTTTTGTTTTTCTAGTTCTTCTAGGTGTGATGTTGGATTGTTAATTTGAGATCTTTCTAATGGCTTGACATAGGCATTTAGCACTATAAACTTTCCTCTTAAAACTGCTTTAGCTGTATACCAGAGATTTTGGTATGTTGTGTCTCTGTTTTCATTAATTTCAAAGACTTTTAAAGTTGCTGTCTTAATTTTATTGTTTACACCAAAGTCATTCAGAAACAAGTGTTTAATTGCCATGTAATTGTGTGTTCTTCAGAGATCTTCTTGGTATTGATTAGTATTTTTTTTTTTTTTTTTTTTGAGACAGGGTTCCACTCTGTTGTTGAGGCTGGCTAGAGTGCAGTGATGTGATCTCAGCTCACTGCAACCTCCGCCTCCCAGGTTCAATGGATTCTCCCACCTCAGCCTCCGGAGTGGCTGGCACTCCAGGCATGTGCCATTATGCCTGGCTAATTTTTGTATTTTTTGGTAGAGACAGGGTTTCACTGTGTTGGCCAGGCTGGTCTCAAACTCCTGACCTTAAGTGATCCGCTCACCTTGGCCTCCCAAAGTGTTGGGATTACAGGCATGAGTCACCGTGCCTGATCTTGATTTGTATTTTTTTTTCCACTGTGGTTCAAAAGTATGGTTGGTATGATTTTGATTTCTTTAAATTTATTGAGACTTGCTTCATGGCCAAGTATGTGGTCAATCTTACAGTATGTTTTGTGTGCAGATGAGAAGAATGTATATTATGTGGTTGACGGGTAGAGTGTTCTGTAGATATCTATTAGGTCCATTTGGTCAAGTATCCAATTTAAGTGCAGAATCCCTTTGTTAGTTTTCTGCCTCAGTAATCTAACACTGTCAGTGGGGTATTGAAATCCCCAACTATTATTGTGTGAATGTCTACATCTTTTTGTAGTTGTAGAAGTATTTGTTTTGTGTATCTGGTTGCTTCAATGTTGGGTGCTTATATATTTAGGATAGTTAGGTCATCTTGTAGGATTGAACCCTTTATCATTATGTAGTGTCGTTCTTTGTTCTTTTTTTACTGTTGTTGGTTTAAAGTCTATTCTATCTGACATAAGAATAGCTACCCTCACTCCTTTATGTTCTGTTTGTATGATAGATCTTCATCCAACCTTTACCTTGAGTCTATGGATGTCATTACATGTGACATGGATCTCTTAAAAATTGGAGATGGATGGGTCTTTTTATTTTTTAATTTAACTTGCCACCCTATGCCTTTTAAATAAGGCATTTAGACTGTTCACATTCAGGGTTAATATTGATATGTGAAGTTTTGATCCTATCATGAAGTTTTTTGTTGGATGTTTTGCAGTCTGTATTGTGCAGTTGCTTTAAATGGTCTGTGGGCTGTGTACTTAGGTGTGGTTTCCTGGTAACAGGTATTGTTTTTCATCTCCATATTCATAACTCTTCTAAGGATCTCTTGTGAGGCTGGTTTACTGGTAATGAATTCCCTTAGCAATTCCTTGGCTGAAAAATATTGTATTTCTCCTTCATGTATGAAGCTTAGTATGACAGGGTGTGAAATTCTTGGTCAGAGTTCCTTTTCTTTGAGATGCTGAAAATAGGCCCCTACTCTCTTCTAGCGTGTAGGGTTTCTGCAGAGTAGTTTTTCTTAGCCTGTTGGGGTTCCTTTTTTATGTGATCTGACCTTTTTCTTTAGCTGCATTTAAGATTTTTTTCTTTAGCATTGACATTCTGGTGACTATATCCCTTGGTGATGTTTGTTTTGTATAGTATCAGTAAGGTGGTCTCTGAATTTCTTGTATGTGCATGTCTAACTCTCTATCAAGATTAGGGCAATTTTCTTGAATTTTGTCCTCAAATATAATGTTTACCAGGTTGTTTACTATCTCTTCTTATTTCCCAGGCATACTAATAATTCATAGGCTTGGTTGCTTTTCAAATCCCATATTTCTCAGAGGCTTTATTCATCTATTCTAATTCTTTTTTCTTTATTTTTATCTGACTGGTTTAGTTTGAAAGACTGATCTTCAAGCTCTGAAATTCTTTCTTCTGCCTGGTCTATGCTACTAAGAAATATGCTTTCGATTCTGTTTTGAAATCCCTTCAGTTTTTCAGTTCCAGTGGCTTTGATTGATTTTGTTTTAAAATGTTTTCCTCTATCCTTATTTCCTGGATTGCTTTAGAAGTTTTTTTCTGTTTGTGTGTTGATTTGCAATCTTACCTTGAATTGCACTGAACTTGCCTGCAATCCATGCTCTGAATTCTCCATCTGCATCTCTGTGCCTCCTTTTCTGCTAGGTACCATTGCTAGAGAGCTACTGTGAGCCTTTGGTGATGTCACAATATTCAGACAGAATTCTCACACTGGTTCCTTCTCATCTGGAGATGGCTGTAGTGGGCAGGCTGTTTTGGCTCTGCTTCTACAGACCTATGCAGCAGGTTTTGTATTGGGTTCAACCTACAGGCCAATAGATGACATTTGCAGGTAAGAGCCAGCTACTTACTGCACAACAGGGAGGGTATGGCCCTGATCTGTTTACTGTGACGTGTTCTTTGTTGTTTCAGGTGAAGAGCTGGATAGTGGGGTTCCTGGTGTTCCGTGGAAGAGGCCGGACACAATTGGGCAGAGCTGGAGCCTCTGGCTTGCCCATGTGTATCCCAATGGCAAGCACAGGCACCAGCCCTGAAAAGGGTGGCTGGGAGATGCTCTTAGGGACATGCCCCAGAGATCTCCACGTGGGGCAGAGTGAGGAGGCTTCACTGGCTCCCGCATGGTAGACAGACATGAACAGAATCTGTTTCCCTATCACACCCATTCCAGGTACTTCAGATGCACACTGTAGTCTATCTCCAGACCACAGTGTGGTTGATTGAAAGCCTCAGGAAACCTTGTTTTCCAGAAGAAAATAAACTTGATGTTTTCTTTGGGCCTATCATTATCATCACTATGATTATCATGTACAGTTTGCTTGAATTTACCACAAAATTCAATGCTTGCTTAATATTAAAAAATGAGACGGTTGTTCTCCAAGATTGTGTACATTATTATTTAACCATCTTCTTCTAAATAAAGGACGATGAAAAACTTAAGATTTACTCTAGTTTTCCTCTGCCAGTTCAATGACATACTGCTTGAGAAATGGAAAAGCTGGAGTTTCAACTCCCTATTTAGTATGGCAGCTATTCTGTTCCTGGCACGGCCATTTGTGTTGTGTTGTGAGCCCATTAAAAGTGATTCTATGTTTTTTCCATAGATGTCGTCTTTGGTACTTGGCATTCTTCCCAGAGGAAGATAATGGGAATCAGACATGCTTCTGATTGTCCCACCAGCCAGCTGCCGGTTTCAGCCCAAGCCATTCTGAATTGGAGGATGATGGTCTAGCTTTACTTCTCAAATAGGTTACTCCTTCCCACATGGTCAGGTCAGCTTTTTAATTAGTTATTTTTTTTCCTCCAGCCCCACCAGTACTATATTTAGCAGAAATATACTACTTTGTAGTAAACACTACTCTCTTCCAGATTGATTTAACTCTGACAAAATAAACAAAAAGTCTTAGGCCAAGTGTGGTGACTTACTCTTGTAATCTTAGCGCTTTGGGAGATCAGAAAGATCACTTGGGCCCAGGAATTTCAGATCAGCCTGGACTGTGAGACCCTGTCTCTACAAAAAAAAAAAAAAATTAGCCAGGTGTGGTGGCACATGCCTGTAGTCCCGGTTAATCAGGAGGCTGAGGCAGGAAGATCGCTTTTGCCTGGGAGGTCAAGGCTGCCCTGAGCCGTGAGCTGTGATCAAGCTACTGTACTCCAGCCTGGAAAACAGAGCAAGACTTTATCTACACTAAAAAAATTAAACAAATTAAAAGTCTTTCTATTCTTGTTGTTCTGGTGACTATTTCAATAAAAGTCTAGGAGAGGAGGAATTTAAAATGGGCATTCGAGTCACATCTGTTCATTCAGCAGATAATTTTGAGTACTGCCTCTGTTCCAGGCACTATCATAGGCATTGAGTGGTGGACAGAGAATGATCATCCTCACTTGCAGGGAGAGGATTCAGCCTCTTGAGATCTTACTTGGAAATTATCCCATCTATTCATTTTGAATTACATCTTATCTTGAATTATGAGTATTTAATGTAGCTAGCTCAATTTTGAAACAAAGTGATTTATAAATAAATAAGATGAAATATTAACTATATATACATAAAAGAGATTTCACTTGAGGTCCATCATTCAAGCACAATAAACCATCACTAAATATTCTTGAACACTGGCTCCATTGGGTAACAGTCTCTTTATGCTGCCATTCTTTAATTGTGTAGCATGCGTGATATCTAAATCTCTAGGTGATTGCAGAATGATTATATTGTTTATTTGAAACACTAATAACAAATAACTTTAATTCTATTTTGTATTTTTCATTGTAAAAATTGATTGACATATGTAGTTATCTCAGACTCTTTTACTCAAACTTTTTAAAACAATTGACACAATTGTATTCTCATAAGTTTTGGAGGCTTCTGTAGCCAAAAAACAAAAATCAAAGGCATAGGAATGTTAAATAGTAAATATTTATTTTCATATGCTGGTCCAAATAACTGGATCAAATCCTTTCTAAAATAGTAGTTACGCAGCATTTCCATCTTTATAATACATACAATTATAATATTAAAAAATCCCTATAGTATTATTCCATTTCAATGCTCTGCTACAAATCTTTTTCCATTTATTTGGTATATAATTTTTGGATAATACACCCATTCTTTCCTGATCATTTTTGTTCAGAATGTAGGTTTAATGCATATAATTCTGCATTTCTTCATCATAATCATCATTTCTAGCATTGGTATTCACTCACTGGAATGTCACATCTATGTAAATGCTAATCCATTTCTCATTTTTCTCCTGTAAAATATTCTTTTTTTCTTATTTCTTTATTTAAAGTAGAAGCTTTAATTGTGTCTGGGTAAATTGCCACAGTTCCAGTGACAGCTTTGGAGCCTCTGATTAAAAGTCATTTACTTACAAAGAAGCTCTGTTCTCTCTAAACCAGTTTAGGTGCCTGAGGCCTTTTGGTATTAATGGTCTCTACTGCTGCAGCCACAGAAATGCCTGTGATTAAAGTAATTACTAGTTCTTTAGTTGTTCATTAAAGCAATCCTGTAAAAAATTTGTTTGAATTACTAGGTAGTGACTTATCTGTGCATTACACAAGCTCAAGACAATATGGCTTATTCATATCAGCACAGAAGAGATAGGACAGACAGAACACAGCCCCAGAGTCCAGCACCTAAACAGGGCAGAGGCAGAGAAAATGCACTAGTATCACAGTTGACACTAGATTCTAAAACCTAGAAGGGCAGCCACTGGCCAAAGACTAAGGGTAGTAATGGGATTTTCAATCTGGCATTTTGTTACTTACCGAACATTTTTCAAAGTCCATTATGTCCCATACTCTATTCTGCAGGTCGCAGATGAAAAATCAGTCTCCTGGGAAAGCTCTCAGCCTGATTGAGAAAGGAGACCTATAAAGAAACAATTACAATACAGCACTCAAAATGTCACAGGGGAAAAAGTTTCTATAGAAAATGGAAGACAATGTCTAAATTCAGCGGCCTAAAGTGAGCAATCCCGTGAATATTTACCTCCTAGTTAATCTGTCATGACCCATTATGTTAATAGTTGGGAGACTGGGTTCAATTCTGGAAAAGACGCAGGTGTGAAGAGTCTGAGCCTATTTCCAAACTAGGGACTAGAAGAGGGCTTCAGTTCCAGTGAGGCCTTGGTGCCAGGGATAGTAAGTGAACAGAGACAAGGTTAAAAGGCTAGATGTCTGAAAGGGAGTAGTTGTTTAGGGGTGAAGAGGGAGAGAGAACACGGGTAGTTTTTAGTGCTTTAGGGTCCTCAGTATAATTTGCATCACCATTTTTAAGAAGGAGAGATGGGTAAAGCTGGAATCCCAAAGTCACGGTTGCCTCATGACATTAGATCTTGAAGGAAAAATTAACTGTGTTTCTCAGTAGGTGGTAGTAAAGATGTGGCTGCTGCTTTAATTCCAGCCTAGGTCAGTACGCACTCAGGACCTGGAATGTGACTGAACAAGCATGTCAAGGTGTCAATTACTCCTCCTTAAGGAGCTAAACCTGCAGGTACAGAGGGAGGGAGACTAAATCTCACAAATGTTTAATGATAATAAAAAAGATATGCACAGAAATTTTTATTTTCATTATATGAGGATTTTAATGCTTTATCTTAAAAATGTGTAGAATTACTGTTCTTTAAAAGTTGCCAATATGAATATTATTTTGTATGAACCTGAAGTGTATAGAACATTGCATAGTTTTCACAAAATACTGAAAACTAATTAACTGGCTAAGTACAGAGAATATTATTTCTCTGTATATAAGAGTTTCTCAACTTTGGCACCTTTAACATTTTGGACTGGAGATCTCTTTGTTGTTGGGGACTGTCCTGTGCATTGTAGAGTATTTACAGCACCCCGGCTTCTAAAAACTAGGTGCCATTAGCATGTCCCCTTCCCCACTACACCTCTGAAGTCAGTACAATAAAAATATTTCCAAACATTGCTTTATATTTTAGAATTTGAATAGTTATATAACATTATATTATTTGCTCCATACACACATTTCCTAAAATGTTTCTCAATTCCTTTCCTAAAGCATGACTCAATTTCCTTGAGATGAAGGACATTTAAAGATGTCATCAAACCTCATCAGTGGAGGATATTTTAAGAACAACCACCAATATTATTACCCTGGAGACACTTAATTCTACCACCCTTCACTGGCCACCACAAAAATAAACCAAATAATTTTAAAAAATTCCAGACCTATTAAGAAGACTCGTTGCTTTTCTAGAATTATCACTAAAGCTTGATTTTTTTTTCAAAATGAACAAATCAATCAACCAAATGCATTGGAGATATTATGTTCACCAATGGGACTGTAAATGACAAGTCCACATGAAACCCCCGAGAGGCACTGAATACACTAAGTTGCCTCTTTTTATTGGTAATATGTTTAAAATAAGCAATCAATGTATAGAATACATTTCATGGTATCACATCCCATTTTTATTCTTCCTCATAGGGTTGATTTTGTTATGACAAAATAACATCACTCTTCATGTACATAAATGCACTGCTTAGCTTCCAGAATAGTGCTTGACACTCAGTAAATATTTGTTAACTTAATGACTGGATTGTCACAAGATGCCACGGCATTACCAAGTTCTCTTTAACAGCAAAATTTAAGTCTTTTACTGACTAATTTGAAAATAAATTATTTTGCAAGATTTTCTATTTCAGTCTTTGTAGTGGATGTCATGGTGCACAGCCTTTGTGAAACACTCATTTCCCCAGGAGTCAGTAATTCTGACTGCTGATGGCTCATAGCTGAAAACTTCCTAGGAATTACCCTCCATCAATAGAAGCTGGAGGCAACCTGCATCCAATGGTGGTTGATTTAGTGATACAATTTGGACATCTCTAAAAGATTATCCTAGCTCCAGTGCTCGCTGTGGGAAAGATGAAAAGTTGTTTCAGTTGCATAATGGCTCAACTTCCTCCTCTGCCCACTCCCCAACAGATGCTTTTCCCCTAGCAGTCCCCAGAAAGCTTTCTGTATACAAACATCCATCCCAAGATCTACTCCCCTGGGGACCTGATACACAGCAGGTGGTGCCAGGAGCACTCCACAAAAGAATAATCTAAAAAGGGAATTTGAACTGAATAACCCGTAACCTATTGAGAGAGATCATTGGTAACAGGTGGAAAGAGGACAGGGCCTGGTGTGCTGTGGCAATGCAGTTGATAAAATTCTCACCAATGCTGAACCGGGATGAGCTAGTGCTGTTCTCAGTGGCGCGATACTGCTCCCCTCTCTGGAAACGCTTGTTGAAGCCTGAGACAATTCTGATAGAGATGATGTATGTGTGTTGAGGGAGAGGGGATGATGGTGTTACTGGCATCTAGCAGGTAGTGTCCAGGGATGGTGCTAAACAGAACAGACCCCTGCCCCCCACAAGAAAAAGAATAACCTGTCGAAACGGCAGTAGGGTTGAGGATAAAAACACAAAACAAACAAGTTACAGTGAAAGGAATGCACTCGCTGATGCAGTCTTTCAGGTGTTGGAGAGGCTAGGGGAGATTAGTTAGTATGAAAACAATTGAATGAGATGGTTCTTACTGTGAAAGATAGAGGGTGAGTAATCACCAATTTAAAGCAGAGTGTGAAAGTCAAGGGCCCCTTGGCAGCACATCTCTACAGAAGATCCTGGGCATGAGGCCGAATGCTTAATTATAAGGGTAGTTGAACTGCAGTGAAGTTTGAATCCTCAACCTAAACAAGACCATTCTGTCAAGATTAGAGCTGAGATTGGGAGGAGTGAAACCTCAAAGTTGGGATGTGACACTTCAGTCAACTCACTTGAAAACCTTGCAACCAAGGTTACCTCTACAGCTTCTGGTCTGCATAACTTCCCCCATCCCCAGCCCTGCTTGAAGATAACAGAACACTCTGCCTTTCAAGACCAGGTGTGCTGCCCCGAGAGGATTGACTTCTACCTCCCTTCTTGACAACCAGACCAATGAGGAGGGCCAAGTAACAGTAGAACCCATTCAACAAAGTGCTGGGCTTGGCGAGAGGGAAAAGGAACTCTATCTGAGAGAAGCTGCGGAGACTTAAACATGAACAGAGGAGTATACATGGACTTAATCCAGAGGGTGCTGAAGCAAGGGAGATAGAATATGAAGTTGGGTAAGGGAGAGTTTATAGAAATAAAATTACTCTAAATGCTCTAAAAAGGACCTCAAGAATGATGCTAATCCAGTGCTAGGTTGTCTCTTGGAAACTTGGAAAGTGAAGGCTCATGCTAAGTGAAGCAGAAATGCTAGAACTGCCATTGTAGATGATGGATGAAGGGACCAAAAGGCCCATAGAGCTGGAAGGGCCAGAGTAGATACACTGCATGAGGCCTCCATCATTGTGGGCTCCTAGCACCCCAATTTTACTGGGGAGTCCAGTTCTATAATAACATCTCTTATCATCAGCCCGGTCCTAGAGGAGACCACTGCCACTCAGCTCCTCTTCAGTGTTGGGACCCCTACCACCTTATTACTTCTTAAGTGGTGTCTTCTGGGCTGGTGTTTCCTGAACTGATATACTCCTGATCCCGAATCTCATTTTTTTTCCTCTACACTTAACTGCTCCTTAAGTAACAACAACAACAAAAAACCAAGCGTGTGCGCGCGCACACACACACACACACATAGACACACATCAATGAGTTTCTCATCCTGTGTTGCCTAAGTGAGCCTAACCCTGAGGCCATCATGGTACTCAGAGAGCAGGAAACCCTACCCCAAGTAGACCCAGGCCGCCTTTGCATTGCTACATCAATAGAGAAACATGCTCCTGTAGTTTCCATTTTGAGGGGAAAATCTTCCCATTGCTCTCACACTCTTTCTTAGCTACCCAAATTTCTCTGTACCCCATATTCCTGGGTGCTCACCTGACCTACTTTGCTTAACTTCTAAGATCAAATAAGAGTGAACATTTCAGGATGTTAATATTTTATACATATTTGAAATGTCATGTTATAAAATTGATCCCAATAAATTGACACAATCTATTAGAAATTAAACTTGGGTAAACATTATAAAAAGTTATAGCAACATAACTAACTGGTTTTTATTGGAAAACAACAATACCATAACTTTCAGTATATTTGTAAGTCTTTAAATTCTAGTTTTATACTTTTGTTGTAGAAGGTCATCTCTATATGGATTTTTAAGGGAGTTTCTTACAGGTTATTAGAAAATGTTTTTATTTGATATGGCCTTACTGAAATTTGATATGGCATCTCTTGGCAACACCACATAGCACTCTGCTCTTCCTCCTTTTTTCCCCCTAAAGCCAGCCAAAAATCAATAGAATTCACACATTTCCCTTAAGTAAACACGTTTGAGCCAGAAAACATTTTGCATGTCAGGTGAAAGATATATTTTATCTGGTTGTATTTCTTTTCAGTAGAGCTTCATGGCTCTCTGGAACAAAATGTTTTCAATCTTGATGTTTGAGCTCTCTGAGAGATTCTATGAAGCAAAGCAAAAAGCAACCAGATGCTTGACACATATTATTGAATGTAATATATTGCAATTATATTGCACATTATATTCTCTAGATGAGAAGGTATAGCCTGTAAGTACATCCAAACTCAATAAAACTGTAGAGTGAATAACTCAACAATGTCCCCAAAAAAAAGTTAGTTAAAGAAATAGATTTGTCTGATGAATGCATGACAATAAGAAAACATTATGAAACATTATATTATGGGGAAAGGAGCTAAAAGGAGTACAAGATAAATGTGAATATGTCACATAATGAAACAATAAAATTCTGAATCAAGCTATAGAGAGAGAATATTTGAAAACCTGGGTAAAGTGTTTATGGCACAACACAGACAATATTTTTTAATGCAATACTGCACATATATTTAAGCAGAAATTTTATTCCACTTATGAGCATTGTGTACCAATTTTTGATGTATTTCAATTATTTCATGTGCAATAAGAGATCAGATATGATTACCAGTTTCTACAGTCTTAGGTTGTGACCTCAAGATTTGCATAGGATATATTCACTCATATTGGAATCTGCTACTTTTGTGATTGAGTTTGATTCAATTAACATTTCAGATTTTCCAAGAAGTATATCAATACGTATTTGTTATTTATTCACTAATTATTATTAATAATTATAATTTAGTAATAGTACATTCACACAATTATTCAAACTTTCATGAGTATTTACTGTATACTCATGAAAACCACAGTAAAACCAAGCCAATAAAATGAGTTTTGACTTCATAGCTGTGTCTTCAATTTCCTGAAACACTCAAAACACAGCCTCCTTTTTTGGTATAGTCTTTCCTGAAAATCTGGGTATAATGAAAATAAATGACAAAATATTAAGAGCCCAAGAGAAAAGAAAAATGAGAATTTCCTAATTCTTAGCCTTTTTTACCTTGAAGGTCAGCTTTTACTTTTTCCTCCCTATTTCTTTTTTATGGTACAAATTTTTATTCTTGATCCTTTTAGAAATATTCTATCTCGTACCAAGGAGGGCATGGTTTATTCTTCCAATCTGGGTGACTTCTTTCCACCAGGATGATTGATGAACACCCAATAACCTACAATAATCTACTTTTATAGTGCAGCTGCCAAAACTTTGGTTAATTAGGCAAGAATAACTCATTGAATTGGGGAGATAATGTAACAGAATGCCCAGGTGGGCTTTTCTAAAGTCCAGCAAACATTCCATGGTGTGTTTGTCAATACAAGTCGAAGAGAATTGTTCTATGGGAATACAAGTAATCCAAGTTCACTCTTATTTGAGGTTTTTCCACCAGTTAAAATGACAAAACACCTTGCCACTCTTCTTGTTGCCTGCCAGTCTGCTGAAGATAACTCCTGAGTAAGCATGCACAAGTGTGCACAGGACTTATACACACAGATCCTCAGAAACATTTTAGAAAATGCATGCAAGATAAATATATTCTTGAAGAAAAAAATCTCTAAATACTTCCCCATCCATAATGGAAGTGGCATTTTGTATTATACACAGAACCCAGTCTAGTTAAAAAAACAAAAACAAAAACCATTAAAGTGTGTTCACAGGATGGTTCTTTAATTTTTGTTAAATAAAAGTACTCTCTATCCCACATATATGCCTTCAGTAGGATATAGAACTTCCAGAAGCTTTGAAGTTATATATTATTTTTAATGATGTAACAAATACTTATTGCATTTATTCTAAAAAAAACAGATTTTCCTGTGTTCATTATACACCAGATCATCTGCATGTTTTTACATACATTATTCCACTTAATAGTCACACTATGTCTAAAAATACCACTATTATCACTGTTTTACACATGTGAAAACTAAAGCGCCTAGATGTAAAATAGTGTTCACAAGGTCACACAGATAATAAGTGATAAAGGATTCTTGTATACCCCTTATCCAGATGTCCAAGTTGTTAATAGTTTACCATATTTGTCTTATTCACTCTATATAAATGTCATTATTATTATATATACTATACATTTCATAGAAAGTCATTTTCTGACATAGTGTCATAGTATCCCTATATACATCAGAGAATATTTCCTAAAAATAACAATACCAGCCTATAAATTTTCATGAAAATAAGGAAATAAATGTTGATTCAGTACTTTAAAAGAGTGGATAGGTCTTGTTCAATTGTCTCCAATTTCCCTATCAATGTCTTTTGTATTACCCATTTACTTCTGGTGTACGATTCAATGTAGAGTCAAAAATGGCCCCTAATTGCCATGTCTCTTTATTATCCATCAATTTGAAACAGCTTCTTAGTTATGCTTTCCTTTCATGACCATAGCAGTTTTAAAGAATATATTTTAGTTCGTTGCAAAATGACCTCAATTTGGATTTTTCTTTTGTTTTCTTGTCATTATATTCAGGTTATACATTTTTGACAAAATATTACAAGGGATGCTGTGTTTTTTTCAGTGCACAGTATTATTTGTGGGTACATGACAACAATCTTTCTCATAATTGGAGATGTTGGATTGTATAATTTAGTTGTGATGGTGTTTACAGGATGGTTCATTATAAGCTAATTGATCAGTGTTTGTATTTACTAAAAAGTAAGGGGGGAGTTCTGACATGTAAAGAACATGGAAGACGTCACTTTGATCCTCACAGGAAAATGCCGAACAAACAGAAACTCGACAGTATATCCACCAGAGATTGGAAGTTACAGGGAAAATCACCACCCTGAAATTTGGAAAGATAGGTTAATATAGAGAATCAAAGCCAAGATTAGTTCACCAGCAACGAGTGCAACTTGTATTCAGTGTTATTCCAAAGGTCCTAGCTAGTTCAATAAAAAAGAGAAGGAAATAAGAGGTATATATATATACATAGAGAGAGAGAGAAATAAGTAGTAACATTGTCTTTGTTTGCAGATGATATGATTGTCTATGCAGAAAATCCCAAATAATCAATAGAACTAGAGCTAATACATGATTACAACTAGGTTGCAGGATACAAGGTTATTTTGCAAAAACTCAGCAGCTTTCCTATGTACTAACAACAGTTGGGATTTAAAATTAAAAACACTACACATTATCCTCCAAATAATGAAATGCTTAGCTCTAAATTTAACAACATATGTACAAGTTCTGAGTGAGAAAATCTATAAAACTATCATGATAGTAATCAAACAAGATCTACCTAAATGGAGAAAGATTCCATGTTCATGAAATATCCATAGTGTAGAAACATTCAGTGTTATCAAGATGTCAATTTCCCCCAACATAATCTATAGATACAATGTGATCAAAACTCCAGCAAGTTATTTTGTGGCTATCAACAAACTAGATCTAAAGTTTATATGGAGAGTCAAAGACCAGAATAACAAACTCAGTACTGAAAAAGAAGAGCAAAGTTAAAGGACCTGACTTCGAGACTTACTATAAGGCAGCAGTTATGAGGAAAGTGTGATATTAGCTAAAGAATAGACAACTAGACTGTACTTGTCTATTGTAACAGAATAGAGATCCTAAAGTGAACTCACACAAATATGTTCAACTGAACTTTGACAAAGGAGCAAAGGCAATTCAATGGAGAAAGGATAGTTTTTTCAAACAATAGTGCCAGATCAATTGGACATTTATATGCAAACACATACGCCCATGCGCACACCCACACCCACACCCACACACACACATTTTTATTTTTCACAAAATTAACTTGAAATGAATCATAGACCTAACTATAAATTGAAAAACTATAAAACTGGTAAAATAAAATATAGGATAAAATCTAGATAACCTTGGTTTTATGATGAGTTTTTAAATACAAAAACAAAAAGACAATCCTTGAAAGAAAAAAAATTGAAATTTGTTAAAAGTAAAGATTTCTGCTCTGTGAAAGATACTCTTAAGAGAATGAAAAGAGAAAACAGATCCTGGGACAAAATATTTGTAAAAAATATTTTTGATAAAAGACTGTTATCCAAAAGGTACAAAGAGTTCTTAAAGCTCAACAGCAAGAAAACAAAAAACCCAATTTAAAAATGAGAAAAATGTCTTCTCTTTACCTCGGAAGAAAAGTAGATGGCAAGTAAACATATTTAAAAATGCTCACCATCATATGTAATTAGGGAATTACAAATTAAAACAACTGTGAGGTACCCCTACACACCTATTAAGCTAATTAAAAATTTTTAAAAAATGATAATATCAAATGCTGTAGAGAATGTGGAGCTATAGCAACTCTAATTGCTAGTAAGAATATAAATCGGTACTTTAAGAGATAGTTTGGAAGTCTCTTACAAAGGCAAACAAGATCTTACATATTACCCAGTGATCCTGCTCTTAGATTTTACCCAACTGAATTGAAAACATGCTTACTCAAAAACCTGCACCTGTTTACAGCTATATTCTTAATCACCAAACCTGGAAGCAACCAAAACAAAAGAGAGCTTTCTTTCCTTCCCTCTCTTTCTCTCTCTTCTCTTCTTTTCTTTTCTTTTCTTTCTTTTCTTTTCTTTCTTTCTCTCTTTCTTTCTTTTTCTTTCTCTCTCTTTCTTTCTTTTTCTTTTTTCTTTCTTTTCTTTCTTTCTTTCTCTCTTTCTTTTTCTCTCTCTTTCTTTCTTTTTCTTTTTTCTTTCTTTCTTTTCTTTCTTTCTCTCTCTCTTTCCCTTCCTTCCTTCCTTCCTTCTTTCCTTCCTTCCTTCTTTCAAGTTTTGCTCTTATTGTCCAGCCTAGAGTGAAATCGTGCGATCTCGGCTCACTGCAACCTCCATCTCCCGGGTTCAAGCAATTCTCCTGCCTCAGCCTCCTAACTATCTGGGAATACAGGCATGCACCATCATGTCCAGCTGATTTTGTATTTTTAGTGGAGATGGGGTTTTGCCATGTTGGTCAGGCTGCTCTCGAACTCCTGACCTCAGGTGATCCACCTGCCTCGGCCTCCCAAAGTGCTGGGATTACAGGCGTGAGCCACCACGCCCAGCCCAAAATGTCTTTCAGTAGGTGAATGCATAAAAATACCATGGTACATCTATAATACAGGATATTATTTAAGGAGAAAAAGAAATAATTTCCAAAGCCATGAAAAGAAATGGAGGGACCTCACAAGCATGTTGCTAAGTGAAAGAAGCCAGTCTGAAAAGACTAAGTACTCTATGACATTCTGCCGGGAAAAAAAACTGTGAAGACGGTAAAAAGGTCAATAGCTGTCAGGGGTCCTGGTGACTGGGAGTGGTGGGAGGAATGAATACATGGAACACAGGAGATTTCTAGGGCAATGAGACTATTCCATATGATACTGTAATGAGATGTACAGCACCTATATTTGTCAAAACCCATGGAACAGTGAAATGCAAACAGCAAAACTTAATGTAAACTATAGACTTTAGCTAATAATAATGTATAAGTGGTGATATATTAATTATAACAAATGTACCACATTGTGGCAAGATTTTAATAATAGGAGAGACCATGTGCTTGGAAGGGGTATATTTAAGATCTCTGCATTATCTGCTCAATATTTTTGTAAATCTAAAATTCTTAAAAGTGAAGTTATTGATTTAAAAAAACTACATAAACAATTGAAATTTAGCAATGAAAATTTCATTGACACCATTTTGATTTTTGATTCCATATTGCCCATAACCTTTAAGAAACAAACACATATTAAGTTTTGCTATTAGAACATAGGCAGTAGCCAGGGAGTCATTACAGCAGGCCTTGGGTGAGACCCAGTGCTGGGCTGACTTCAGGTCTGACCCAGTGCAGTCATAGTGATGATGGACACAGGGTTGCTTGTGTTACTCCATTCCCATCTATAAGTGGCTCAGAACAGAGAAAGAGACTATATTTGGGAGAAAGTAAGAGAAGAGAACAAGAGTCTCTGCCTAGTAATCAAGATAATTCTCCTGGATCTTGTCCAAGACCGTCAAGGTGGTGCCTCTATGAGTCTGCAAGAACCACAGTATTACTGGGCTTGGGGTGCTCCCTAAAACAGATACAGCTAAGATCATAGCACCTGAGTCCTTTCAAATATCAGGAAAGCCTTTTCAAAAGGGATGGCTACAAATAAACCCAGATAGTGAAGGCTACAATAAATTCCTAAATACCTAGCTCTTCAATGCCCAGACACCCTAAAACATCTACTAGCATCAACACCATCCAGGAAAGCATGACCTTACCAGATGAATTAAATTAGGCTCCAGGGACAAATCCTGGAGAAATACAGATATGTGACCTTTCAGACAGAGAATTTAAAATAGCTGTGTTGAGGAAACTTGGAGAAATTCAATATAACACAGAGAAGGAATTCAGAATTCTGTCAGATAAATTTAACAAAGAGGTTAAAAAAATAAAAAAAATCAAGCAGAAATTCTGGAGCTGAAAAATGCAACTGGGGTATTGAAGAAGACATTAGAGTTTTTAAAAATCAGAATTAAGCAGAAGAAAGAATTAGTGAATTTGAAGACAGACTATTTGAAAATATATGAAAGAGGAGGAGACAAAAGAAAAGAAATTAAAAAACATTGAAGCATGCCTAGAGGATCTAGAAAATAGCCTCAAAATGGCAAATCTAAGAGTTATCGACTTAAAGGAAAGTACAGAAAGACATAGAGGTAGAAAATTTATTCAAAAGGATAACAGAGAACTTTCCAAAACTACAAAAATGTATCAATATCCCAGTACAAAAAGGTTGTAGAAAACCAAGCGGATTTAACCCAAAGAAGGCTACCTCAAGGCATTTAATAACCAAACTCCCGAGGGTAAAAGATGAAGATAATATTCTGAAAGCAACAAGAGAAAAGAAACAAATAACATACAATGGAGCTCCAATATGTCTTGTAGCAGACTTTTCAGTGGGAACTTTACAGGCCAGGAGAAAGTGGCATCACATATTTAAAACGCCAAAGAAAAATCATTCAAACATGAAGGAGAAAGAAACACTTTCCCGAATAAACAAAAACTGAGGAATTTCAATACCAGACCTGTCCTACAAGAAATGCTAAAGGTAGTACTTCAATCATAAAGGAAAGGACATTAATGAGCAATAATCACCTGAAGGTGTAAAACTCACTGGTAATAGTAAGTACACAGAAAAACACAGAATATTATAACACTGTAACTGTAGCGTGTAAACTACTCTTATCCTAAGTAGAAAGACTAAATGATGAGACAACCAAAAATAAGAACTATAACTTTTCAAGGCATAGACAGTACAATAAAATATAAATAGAAACAACAAAATGTTAAGAAGGGGAAAGAATTTAAGGTGTAGAGTTTTAATTAGGTTTCATTTTGCTTGTTTCTTCATTTATTTCTGCAAATAGGATTACATTGTTATCAGGTAAAAATAATGGGTTATAAGATTGTATTTGCAAGTCTCATAATGACCTCAAATTAAAAAACATACAATAGGCACAGCAATAAAAAAGCAAGAAACTAAACCATATCACCAGAGAAAGTCACCTTAACTAGGGGAAGACAAGAAGGAAAGAAAGAAGGAAGAGCAGACCACAGTACAACTAGAACACAAATAACAAAATGTCAGGAGTACGTACCTACTTATCAATAATAACATTGAATATAAATGGACTAAACTGTCCAATCAAAAGACAAAGAGTGGCTGAATGGATGAAAAAAACAGGACCAACTGACCTGTTGCCTACAAGAAACACACTTCACCTGTGAAAACACATAGACTGAAAATAAAGGGATGGAAAAATATATTTCAGGACAATGAAAACCAAAACATAGCAGGAGTTGCTAGACATACATCAAACAAAATAGATTTCATGACAAACATGTAAGAAGAGACAAAGAAGGTCACTATATAATGATAAATGGGTCAATTCAGCAAGATGATAAAATAATTTTATATATGCACTCCAACTACTCAGGTATATATACATATATATAGAAAATATTAATTAGAGTTAAAAAGAGAGATAGGTCCCAATACAATGATAGCTGAAGACTTTAACACTCCACTTTCAGCATTGGACAGATCTTTCAGACAGAAAGTCAACAAAGAGACATTGGACTTAATCTGCACTATAGACCAAATGGATATAATAGTTATCTACAGAACATTTCATCCAAGAGCTGCAGATTTCACATTCTTTTCCTCAGCACATGGATCTTTCTGAAGGATAGACCATATCTGAGGTCACAAAACAAGTCTCAAAACATTCACTCCTGTAATTCCAGCTACTTGGGAGGCCAAGGCAGGAGAATTGCTTGCTGGGAGGTGGAGGTTGCAGTGAGCCGAGATCATGCCACTGCACTCTAGTCTGGTGACAGAGCAAGACTCATCTCAAAAAAAAAAAAAAAATCATTCAAGAATCTGAAATAGTATCAAGCATCTTCTCTGAGAACAATGGAATAAAACTAGAAATCAATAAAAAGAGGAATTTTGGAAGCTATACAAATACATGAAAATTAAACAATATGCTCCTGAATGACCAGTGGGTTAATGAAGAAATTCAGAAAGAAACTGAAAAATTTCTTGAAACAAATGACAACAGAAATACAATATACCAAAACCTATGGGATACAGCAAAATCAGTAAATCAGTACTAAGAGGGAATTTTTTCTTTTTTCTTCCTTTTTTTTCCTTTTTCTTTTTTTTGTTTTGAGACAGGGTCCTGCTCTGTTGCCTATCACCTAGGCCTGAGTGCAGTAGTGTGATCTCGGCTCACTGCAACCTCCACCTCCTGGGTTCAAGTGATTCTTCTGACCTCAGGTGATCTCCCTGACTCAGCCTCCCAAAGCGCTAGGATTACAGGTGTGAGCCACTGCACCCGGCCCAGTACTAAGAGGGAATTGTATGGATATAAGCACCTAGATCAAAAAAGGGGAAAAACTTCAAATAAATAATCTGACAACTCATCTTGAAGAACTGGAAAAGCACGAGCAAACCAAACCCAAAATTAGTAGAAGAAAAGAAATCATAGAGATCAGAGAAGAAATTAAAAAATTGAAATAAAAACAAGACAAAGATCAATGAAACAAAATGTTTTTTTAAGTTAAACAAAATTAGCAAACCTTTAGCCAGACTAAGATAATAAATCCAAATAAATAAAATCAGAAATTAAAAAGGAGACATTACAACTGATACTGCAGAAATTCAAAGGGTCATTAGTGGCTACTATGAGCAACTATATGACAATAGATTGGAATATCTAGAAGAAATGGACAAATCCCTAGACACATACAACCTAACAACATTGAACCAGGAAGAAATAAAAAATCTGAACAGACTAATAAGTAATAAGATCAAAGCTGTAATAAAAAGTCTCCCAGTAAAGAAAAGCCCAGGACCTGATGGCTTCACTGCTGAATTCTACCAAACATTTAAAGAAGAACTAATACCAATCCTATTCAAATTATTCCAACAAACAGAGGGGAGGGGAATACTTCCAAACTCATTCTATGAGGCCAGAATCACTCTGAAACCTAAATCAGACAAAGACACATCAAAAAAAAAAAAAAATACCCACCCCCCAAAAACACTGAAGGCCAATATCTCTGATGAATATTGATGCAAAATTGTCAACTGAATACAAGCAAACCCAATTAAACAATACATTAAAAAGATCATTCATTATGACTAAGTGGGATTTATCCTTGGAAAGTAAGGATGGTTCAACATATGCAAATCAATCAATGTAATACATCATATCTACAGAATGAAGGATAAAAACCAAATGATCTTTTAAATTGATGCTGAAAAGCATTTGATAAAGTTCAACATTCCTTCTTGATAAAAACCCTTAAAAAGATGGGGATTGAAGGAACACACCTCAACATAATAAAAGCCATATACGACAGCCCACAGCTAGTATCATACTTAATGCTGAAAACTGAAAGCCTTTCCTCTAAGATCTTGAATACGACAAGGATGCCACCACTGTTATTCAACATAGAACCGGAAATCTTAGCTAAAGCAATCAGACAAGAGAAAGAAATAAAGGGTATCAAAATTGGAAAAGAAGAAGTCAAATTATACTTGTTTGTAGATGATATGATCTTATATCTGGAAAACTCCACAAGAAAACTATGAGAATTGATAAACAAATTCAGTAAATTTGCAGGATACAAAAATCAACATAAAAATTTGGTAGCACTTCTATATGCCAACAGGGAACAATGTAAAAAGGAAATTTTAAAAAGTAATTCCATTTATCATAGCCACACGTAAAATTAAATACCTAGGAATCAACTGAAGAAGTGAAATGTCTCTATTATGAAAACTATAAAACACTGATTAAAGAAATTGGAGAGGACACTAAAAAATGGAAAACGTTTTTCATGTTCATGGATTAGAAGAATCGATATAGTTAAAATGTCCATACTACCCAAAACAATCTACAGATTTAATACAATACCCATCAAAATACCATTAACATTCTTCACAGAAATAGAAAAAGCAATCCTAAAATTTATATAGAACCACAAAAGATCCAGAATAGCCAAAGCAAAATGAACGAAACTGGAGGAATCACATCACCTGACTTCAAACTGTACCACAAAGCTATAGTAACCAAAAGAGTATGGTACTGTCATAAAAACAGACACATAGACCAATGGAACAGAATGGAGAACCTAGAAACAAATCCACACACCTACAGTGAACCCATTTCAACAAAGGTGCCAAGAACATATACTGGGGAAAAGACAGTTTCTTTAATAAATGGTGCTGGGAAAACTGAAAAGCCATATGCAGAAGAATGAAACTAGACCCCTGAAAAGCCATATGCAGAAGAATGAAACTAGACCCCTGTCTCTCACTATATACAAAAATCAAATAAAAATGGATTAAAGACTTAAATATAATACCTCAAACTATAAAACTACTACAAGAAAACATTGGGTAAAATCTCCAGAACATTGGTCTGGGCAAAAATTTCTTGAGCATAACCCCACAAGCATAGGCAACCAAAGCAAAAATGGACAAATGAGATTCCATCAAGTTAAAAAGCTTCTAAACATCAAAAGATACAGTCAACAAAGTGAAGAGACAATCCACAGAATGAGAGAAAATACTTGCAAATTACCCTCTGACAAGGGATTAATAACCAAATATATAAATAACCCAAACAACTCTACAGGAAAAAAATCTAATAATCTGATCAAAAATTTGAATAGACGTTTCTCAACAGAAGACATACAAATGGCAAACAGGCATATGAAAGTTTGCTCAAGATCATTAATAATCAGAGAAAGGCAAGTCAAATTTGCAATGAGATATCCTCTCACTCCAATTAAAATGGCTACATCCAAAAGACAGGCAATAACAAATGCTGGCAGGATGTGAAGAAAAGGGAACACCTGTACACTGTTGGTGGGAATGTAAATTGGTACAACCACTGTGGAGAACAATTTGGAGGTTTCTTGAAAAACTAAGAATTGAGCTACCATATGATCCAGCAATCACACTGCCGGGTACATACCCAAAAGAAAGGACATCAGTATATTGAAGAGATGTCTGCACTCCTATGTTTGTGGAAGCACTGTTTACAATACCCAAGATTTAGAATCAATCTAAGTGTTCATCAAGAGATGAATGGACAAAGAAAATGTGGTACATTTACACAATGGAGTAGTATTCAGCCACAAAAAAGAATGAGATCCGTCATTTGCAACAACATGGATGGAACTGGAAATCATTTTGTTAAATGAAATAAGCCAGGCACAGAAAGACAAAAATCACATGTTCCTACTTATTTGTGTGATCTAAAAATCAAAACAATTGAATTCATGGATATAGAGAGTAGAAGGATGGTTATTAGAGGCTGGGAAGGGTAATGGGGCACTGGTGAGGAGATGGTGATGTTTAATGGGTACAAAAAATAGTTAAAGAATGAGTAAGACCTATTACTTGATAGGACAACAGGATGACTAGTTTCAGTAATAACTCTATTCTACATTTAAAAATAAAGAGTGTAAGTGGATTGTTTGTAACTCAAAAGATAAATGCTTGAGGCAGTGGGTGCCCCATTTTCCATGATGTGCTTATTTTACATGCCATGCCTGTATCAAAACATCTTATGCATCCCACAAATATATACACTTACTGAGTACAACAACAATTTTAAAAAATTGCTATTGTACCAAAGAATATCCACCATTATTTGAGAAGACTATTAAAATATCCTTTCCTTTTCAAACTACATATTTGTGTGAGATTAGATTTTCTTTACATACTTCAACCAAAACAAAATGTCACATCAGATTAAATGCAGAGCAGATGTGAAAATCCAGTTGTCTTCTATTAATCCTCGTGTTAATAAGATTTCCAAAAAATGAAGCAATATTAATCTTCTCACTAATTTTTGAAAGAATATTTTAATTAAAATTGTTATGTAAGTATATACTGCACTTATTATTTTAATTTTTAAATCAATCAAGTATTTTTAAGTAAGTGGGGAGCTACTTTGAAAGTTATTTAGATAAATATTGTTTCTTATCAAAATTTCACTTATTTTTAAAAAATGTATTGATAATCATATCCCAAATCATTTTTTACTGCAGTTGTTGCCAAATGGTGATATTCTAAGTTCATAATTCTTTCTACATTTATTGCTTATGTTTTACTATAATGTAGAGCAATCCCTTCTCTCCAATTTCTTTGACTCATTCATTCATTCATTTATATATTTATATCAGCATTGACTCATGGATTCTTATTTTACTCCATGGGTTATATTTTATTATTATCATTATTTATTTGCTGCTCTAATTGTCCCACGTTTGGACAGTAAGAGCCCCTTCAAGATGGCTCCTCTGCTCTTTTGACATATCCATATATTCTTTGATTCCTTCTTTTCATTGTGATACTGCAAAATGTTCCAGTCCCATCTTACACTTTCCCTGCTCTGGAGTCACGCATTTTCCCATGGAGTCTTGGCTTTATTTAGTGGAGTATTTAGTATCCAAGATCTGGGTGCCAAGTGTGTTTCTTGCTACTAGGCTTCCAGACCTTCTCAGCAGGAAGAACTAGGAACACACACACACACACACACACACACACACACACACACACGCACGTGTAGGCCCATGTAATCTGCATCTCTGTCTGTACCCGTCCATCCAAGTTTAAAAACCAAGAGTTTACAGTTTCCAACTCAACACTTCAGGATTTATTTTCACCTTCCTCCTTTCTATATTTGTATTTCCCCAAGTAGTAAGAATTCAAGGTCCTGTAATTATCAATATATTCACTTAATTTTTATATCCTGCATATAACCATTTAACCACATGGGTCATTTTCTTCCCCTCAACCCAAGCTGCAGTTCCTCTGGTTATAGGTTACTCTAACATGATTAAAGTCCCTCTTTCCTAGTATACACTCTCATATTAAAGGGAAGAGTAAAATAGTTTATTCTTTTGTTCAGAATAATATCCAGGGGTATAATGTATGTTACCCATGCAGGGTCAGCTGTCTAATTTTGCCAGGCCCAGTGCAAAATGGAAATACAGGACCCCAGCAGGGACAGGGAAGTCAATCTCTCCTTCCTATTGGCTGTCATCCCAACCCACAGCTGACAGGGTGACCCTGCAAGAAATGGCAAACCTCTGCACTGGCATACACTTAGTACCTGGATCAGTTGTGAATGATACGTTTGCCCCCAGGAAACATGCTGTGGCACTGCCAACCCAGGCACAGGATGACGAGCACCATGCTCCTTCTCTAGACTCTGCAAGGAACACACAGAGACCTTGACTTTTCCCATGACCCTTGTCTGGGCCCCCAGCAAGGTGGAGGTCAAGAGGATGCAGGGCGTTCTCAACAGATGTGACCTGGTTACTGCCCTAGATATAGGGGTCAGCAATCAAAGAGTGGGATCAAGAAAGGGAGTCAGGGCATGTCCCAAGGCCACAGAGGATGGAGGTTAGGCTGCCCAGAGCTCCTCCCATGGAGTCACGGAGGTGGCTGTAGGCAGCATTATGTGTGGGCTGAGGTGCCTAGTCCCCGGCACATGCTCCACTGACCCATTGGACGTCACTTACAAAACATAAACTCAAAGATAACACTATTAAACGTTTCAAGACAGCAACCAGAGAACATTCAACTCCAAATATTCAAGTGCAAGGACTTCTAAAGTGGGATCTTGTGCAATTGCACTGGACACGTCCATGAAGTCAGCCCTGTACTTATTGTACAGTGACTATGTTAAGGGGACTCCTCTTTGTCCAAGCCCCTGGAGACAGAATGGTGGTGGCAGTATGGTCCATGGGGACTTTAAGAAGGAATGAGTGGAAACAAAGGGAAGTGGAACCCTGTGGCATGAGCAGTGGGGTAGATGGACAAGAGATATTACCATTCAAGAACTCCCTGAGAGAAAATACCAGGTCCTGCTATCATGCGGCGGAACTCAGAGTGCCAGGCTTTGTAGTATTTATGCAAATGTGACTGGAATTGTAATCAAAGGATGTTCAAACTGAAAGGGTGGTAACACTTGTACCTCAATCTTTCCCGCTGGTCTATTAGCTCAACAGCAATTGACACCTGCAAAGTTTGTCTTTTGTTTCAGAAATCCCTGCTATGTGCTTGTCACAGGAGAGGCGCTCAACAAATGTCAGCTGAATGAATCAATAGAACCCACACAAGTTCAAACATCACATTCAAGGTAATTCGGTCTAGTTAATATTCTACTTGGTTGAACTCTTAGTATTATGAAAATATTTTTTCTTCCTTGCTAAATTATGGAGCTCAGTAAAATTATGCAGGTTGATCTAGGAAGATAATTATTATTTTTAGTATTTTTTTCTAGGAGGTAATTTCTTCTGAGAACCAAAAATCAAAACAAAACAAATATGCAAGTCACATTTTAAGACATCCATTAGCCTTTGGGATGGCCAGGTGCACACAAATAAAGTGAATGCTACACTAACAAAATAACCAGGAATCAGCACACACGGTTATTTAATGTCAAACTATGTGATGCTTTATGTTAATTTATCCAGGGACAGAAGTCTTTCTGGAGAATTTGGTAAGCAACTTTCTCATGCACTATTTGCAGTAATAGAATAGGAGTAAACTGTGAATGTGAAGAACCTCTGCTGCAATACTGAGTCCCTGGAGCCTGCGCACTGTCCAAAGGTCTTATGTGACAACACTGTCCAAAATGCATCCCTCTCTCTGACTCATTTCTTAATTCTCCACCTTGAGGAGAGTAACGTGGAGATACTAGAAGAGAATGTCAAGAAAAGACATTTTTGCATTCCGTCCTTTTTGGCATGTCTTCTGGGACTCCACCTTTGAGATAAATGGAAGTGACCAGGACGCTTCGTTGAGTGCACCTCTCTCAGGCCTTTCTACCCTCAGATAAAGCTGGTCCTAGGAAAAATTCTGAACTTGGGGATGTTTCCTCTCAGTGATCTCAGTAGGTCCTTTCTCTCTCTTTATCCTAACTTGGGCATCTAGTGTTTTAATGACTTTCTATTATATCTCATCAAAAGATGTTCTCAAGGTGTAGTGGTTAAAGCATTTAACCAGAGTTAGAAGGTCTATTCAAGGTCGTATTCTATAGCTTACTGGTAATTTGTAACCTTGAGAAAATAATATTTTCTGAATTTCTATTTCATCATCTTTAAAATTTGTATATTGGTATTGTCTTGTGAATTATTTATGTTTACAGTGTAAAATCTGTTCAAACATGAACTAGTCAAACATTTGAGAAACGTACTGAGTGATCAAGGAGGGGGATTAAGCTTGATGAGTTAGTTAGCTTTTTCATTTTCATATTAAATTTAATAGAGAATTTAATATGAAAATGTTGTCTTTGTTATATTTGTCTTTTGGGCAAATAATAAACATATCTTGGTAGAATTCAGCAAGTAAAGCATGTTTATGCAGGTGTACATATTTGATAAGAAGATTCGTGAAAGGAGACATTGAACAATGTATGTTGCAGCCTTCTGTTCTCATTCTTTAAGGCTCTCTTGCTCTTAAAGTTTCAGACTCTGAGTCATGCATTAGAATTCTTTAAAAATCAACACTTTAATGATGTAACTAAACTATGGTGAGAGAACCAAGGAATTCACAACCACCAGCCAATACTCCCAGTTCATCTGTTTTAAACTTGATTGACTCAGCAATTATGCTTTGATGTGGTAAAAAGGATACTGGGCAGTTGGGATAGATGTGAAATAACTAATTTTAACAATGAACTGAATAGGAAAATTTCTGTCTTCCCTAGAGCTTGCCTATATTGATTATGTCTGAGGCTTTTCTGTCGTAAGTCTTAAAACCAAAACATTCTTTAATACCTATATGAATATCAAAAGGCTGATGAAAGACCCAAATACAATAGTAATAGCATAAAATATTGTGTTTGTCTAAATGATGATGTGGTATGTAAATAACCTGTTTAAAATTGAGAAAAAAATGTCAGGGCAGATTATTTGAACTATTTAAAAGTATGGAACAATACTTGATCAGAAAACGCATCACAAGAAAACCTCATAATTTCCTGATTGATGTTCCATAAAATCGCCTAGGTTTGTGTCCCTCGAAATAGTTATCAAGTTGTGGAAAGACATTTGTACTCCCATTAGAGAAACATTAAATCTTAAACTTTAAATTAAATGTTAAATTATCATCGATTTACCAGCTATACCAAACTCAATGAAGTAGTCTATTATCTATATGCCTGCAAAAACATTTACATTGCTTTAAAGACATTTTAATTTCTCTAATGGCTCGAGGAAGAGGCTTAGAAGTTAATACTTGGAATTAATTGATTTGCTGAAGGTATATGTCAGCAAGGAAGATAGCACACTTAAAGGGGGGTAATTAAGGATAGTTTAATAAAGAAACCATTTACAAAGGCATGAGCTTGGCTAAGGAAACCAGCAAAGGATGGCACACTGAAGGACTAGCAATAGCAGGAAGCTCTTTCCATCTTAGATCTGAAGAGGAATGGATATTAGAACCTGGAAAGAAATGCTGCCATTGCTTTAGAAGTAGCTGTGGTCATAGCAGGAGGATGCCAAATAGGTGATTCAGCGTTTGATAGAATGACACACCATTGCCAGCCTGCAGCCTGGCAGAGGTTAGCCAGGGAATAAATACTCTGATCACATGTCCTTCCACATGTAGATCTGCTGCTATTCCTTTCCATAGACCAAATCCAATGGAGGTCAGAGGGAGCATGTGCAATTCAAGTTTTCCTTCCCAGGTCGCCGAGCAAGTTGGAGAAAAATAGAGTGTGAATATAGAGGGAAAACGGAAAATCTCTTGCACACTCAGCATTCATTTTGTCAAAAATGTTTTACCTTACAACAAATTTAAATCCTCCCAGAGGCATACTTCCCTTCAAGAAAAATCTACACAGTCATGACTGAAGACACATAACTTCCATTCTTCATGCTGAATATTTCAGCTACATTTTATTGTTTTGCTACATGAAGCATAAGTAATGCTGGACTTGCACTTTGGGAGGCGAGGCGGGCAGATCATGAGGTCAGGAGATCAAGACTATCCTGGCTAACACGGTGAAACCCCGTCTCTACTAAAAATACAAAAAATTAGCTGGGCGTGGTGGCAGGCACCTGTAGTCCCAGCTACTCCCAGCCACTCGGGAGGCTGAGGCAGGAGAATGGAGTGAACCCTGGAGGTGGAGCTTGCAGTGAGTGGAGATCCCACCACTGCACTCCAGCCTGGGCGACAGAGAGAGACTGCGTCTCAAAACAAAACAAACAAACAAACAAAAGAATGATAGTTGACTTATAAACATGTGTACATTAAATCATGCACTTGTTTAGATGAGTTTAAAAGGTTAATTGCCTTTGAAGATTTGCTGTTGTTCTCACTTGTTGAAAACAATTTTGTGAATACATTAATTTTAAGGGTATATACAGATGTTATGAATAGAAAAAATTAGCTACCCATTAATGAATTTGTAGGTGAAAACATCTTAGACAGGTGTTCTAAAATGAGGAAATGGACATGATAAATTACTTGAATATGTAAAGAGAAAACACACTATGGCATTCCACTCAATGAATTCCAGTACAATTTATTAGATTTATTTCCGTCTATTCTGTCTGAATCCATTTAAAGTTGCTTTGTAACTAATCCACAGCAGCGACAAAAAAAGAAGCTCATTTCACCTTTTCATCCACACCTAAATTCATTGCCATTTTCTCCTTGGTCCTTGAGGAGTGACTAACAGCAGTAATTATTTTCCTTTTTTGCTATCTGAGAATGTGTTTTTGTTTTCCTTTAAACTCTGATGCAGAAATCACTGCTTCTGTGCACTTGTGGATGTGCTAGCAATAAATATAATTTAACAAAATGCTGAACTGAAAATTAACTAGAAAATAACACATGAAGTAATTTGTATGAAGTGTAAATTAGGTAAGAATGAAAACTGCGATGATGGGTTTTGTGTATTTCTTTTTTTTTTTTTGAAACAGAGTCTCGCTCTGTCACTCAAGCTGGAGTGCAGTGACATGGTCTCGGCTTACTGCAACCTCTGCCTCCTGGATTCAGGCAATTCTCTGCCTCAGTCTCCCAAGCAGCTGGGATTACAGGAACCTGCCACCACACCCAGCTAATTTTTGTATTTTTAATAGAGATGGGGTTTCACTATTTTGGCCAGGCTGGTCTTGATCTCCTGACCTTGTGATCCACCCACCTTGGCCTAACTCATCTTCAGTTCATGGTGGAGTCTACATTTTTGCTTCATAGATGATAAATTCATAAGTTAGGGGTAGACAACAGTTTTTTTAAAACATCTTTAATAGGCATTTTTGCTGAAGGTTATGAAGGAATCTTACCATAATCTCAAAACCCAATAAATCTAAAATATTAGAAATGCTTTTTAAAAGATAAAGATTAGTGTACTGTAGTCTGAAAAAGGAAATGATATTGTCTTAATAAAAATTACCTATATTTAAATATTATAGTGGGCTCTTAAATTCATGGGATAGAATATATTCTCCATTGAACCCATCATTAATGAGTCAATCAACCATAAATTAACCATTAGTTTGTCTTTTAAGCAGAATGCTCTATCTCACCCAGGAGTGATGTAGCGGGTTGATAATTTAATAAATATTACTATGTTTAGAAAAACATTAACTGTTAAAGACATAAGGTTTCATAAAAATAAAATAATAGTAAAATTATTTATCACATTATCATAATCAATAATTATTTGGAATAACTATTATTTACTTTAAACTTATGTAAGAAATACTGTGCAATAATAATTTAAAGAATATTGGCCAGGCACAGTGACTCACGCCTGTAATCCCAGCACTTCGGGAGGCTGAGGCGGACAAGTCACGAGGTCAGGAGTTCGACACCAGCCTGGCCAACATGGCGAAACCCTGTTTCTACTAAAAATACAAAAAATTAGCCGGTCGTAGTGGTGGGTGCCTGTAATCCCAGCTACTTGGGAGGCTGAGGCAGGAGAATCGCTTGAACCCGGGAGGCGGAAGTTGCAGTGAGGTGAGATTGCACCACTGCTCTCGAGCCTGGGTGACAGAGCGAGACTCTGTCTCAAAATAATAATAGTAATAATTTAAAGAATATTAATGTTAGAATTAATGATATGTGGATTAAATTCTAGCTTTCACATTTACCACCTGTGGGAATGTATTTGGATTGTTTCCATTTTCTTAGTCTCTTTTCTCATCTGTAGCTCATGTGGGTTTTGTGAGGATTAAATGAGGTAATATAATGCCTCTGAGAAGGCCTGCAATGAAGTAGAAATGCAATAAATTTTAGTTCAGTGTTTTTCACTTTACTTTCTGCTTTTTTGTCTTTCTTTCTTTCTCTTTCTTTCTTTCTTTCTTTCTTTCTTTCTTTCTTTCTTTCTTTCTTTCTTTCTTTCTTTTTTAGAGACAGAGTCTCGCTCTGTCACCCAGGCTGGAGTGCACTGGTACAATGTTGGCTCACTGCAAACACTGCCTCTCAGGTTCAAGCGATTCTCCTGCCTCAGCCTCCTGAGTAGTTGAGATTACAGGCACATGTCACCACACCTGGCTAATTTTTGTATTTTTAGTAGAGACGAGGTTTCACCACGTTGGCCAGGCTGGTCTCGAACTCCTGACTTCTTGATCTGTCCGCCTCGGCCTCCCAAAGTGTTGGGATTACAGGCCTGAGCCACCACGCCTGGCCCCTTTTTGCTTTCTTTAAATTTGAAAGCCATGGAAAAGCATAAAAGCAAGTTTAGATTTTAAAACCTACTGAAAAAGAGTAGCTATTATGGAAGCATCAAAACCACTAAGAGGAATGTAACAAAAACATTTTCATTTACTTGTTTATTTAACAAATACTCTATTATTCACTATGTGCCAGACACTACCTTAAGCACTTTACAAATATGAATTCATTTAACCCACATAACAACTCTGTGAAGTAGGTGCAGGTATTATTTCTCATTTTGTAGGTGAGGAAACTGAAATGCAGACAGTTTCAATAAATTGCCCAAATTCACACAGCTACAAAGTGCTATATTTTTAAACAACAACAACAATGAAACACAAGCATTCTGCTTTCAGAGTTTATGCTTTTAAGCCTTGCATTATGCTACCCACTTATGTGATGATAATAATAATAATAATAATAATAATGACTAATATTTGCATTTCACTTAATGTGTGCCATGCACCTTCTAAGTATCATACAAGTTTATAGTCATAGTGATTATTCTGCCATATAGATGAGGAATATGAACCACAAAGATGTTAAAGAGCTATACTTGCCTAGAGTAGAAGGGATAAGGAGTCTATATTTGGATAAATATTGTCTGGTTTCAGTACCATAAACATTTGAAAATGTAGGATCCTGCTTTGGTTAAAGTCATAGACATGTTTATGGTATCCGTTGGATGATCACTTTTCCATATCAAAGTACCAGTTGGTCTAGCGTGCTAATTACATCTTGGCCTTCTGAAAATCTCTATTGGTCACTGGCAGGGAGAATGGGCTCTATTTGCACTTGACAGGCTACTGTTGCTATAGCAACCTGTTTCCGCAAAGCTTCTGCCATTGCCTCCTTAGAGTACCCAGAGCTCCATTTTCAACCTAAGCGTGTCTGTGACTGTAACACTGATAGGTCATTTTATTATGTACCTGTTAATTCTTGTACAGTTACAAGTTCCATTCAACCTCTAAAATGCTTCCTCAATCTGTTCATACTATTCCTCACACAGCCAGCTCATCCCATTTATCCTATAACTGGTCCCCTTTTCTTCAAGTCTCTTCCCTTGCCCTCTAATTTATCCTCCTACTTCTACCAGCATTATCTTTCCAAAATACAGCTTGGGGTTTTTCGGCATCTCCCTGTTTTCAAATACCTGCTATGGGATGATGTCCAAATGTCTTGATATGACAAAGTAACCTAAAATAAATTAGAGGTACAGAGAGATGATGTGCTAGTAATAAACAAGGATGCCTAGAATAGTAATGTTGAACTGCAACTTGATTTATTTGACATTATAGATATTACTAATCCAAAAGAAGACAAAATGATGGTCTTGAAATAAATTGTTTATCTTGGGCAATAAAAAATAAGTAACTATGAGTTGTGATGTAAATTATATTCATGGATTATTCCTACCTCAGTAGTTTGCATAGTATGGTTAGTTTTTAAAATATTTATCTTGAGGGGAAGTACCTACTGTCAAACTCAAGGACTTAGTTTTCAGGAGAAAAACTGTGAGCAAATAATACAATGTAAATAATGAGTTTATAATACATGCATTTTAATAGATAAATAATGTAAGCAAGTTACATGTTTTAAATACCATTTCAGTTAGAAATTGTAATTAGGTAGTTGAGAGGAGTTTTTATACCTTTGGAAAGTGCTTCGACAACTTTATACAACCCACACTCCAACTCTGGCTGTGAAATTGTTGCTCAGTTTGAATTCTCCATCCTTAGAACAAGTAATTATGATAAAATGAAAAAAGAAAACCCTGCACCCCATCATGTTCTTAGCAAAACTACATAGCATAAACTCATGCTACAGGGTTCCAAATAGTCCAAGCTATTTTAGAACAACAGTGTCTATTTTTCATTTTGAATTACTGCAATTTCAGTAGCAGCTGTTGCACTGAAAATTATAATGGTCAACATTTAATCAACACAGTGTTTTTTTCCTTTCATCAATCAATCATTTGCTTCAGTTAGCAGAAAAATCTCAAACTTTTCGTTCCTAGTTACTTTAAAAGCTTCATTATAATCTGGCCCAACCTACCGATCTCCCATTATTTCCCACTACTTCCTAACATGCAATCTGGGCTCTGTTTCAACAGTTTCCTAACTAACACACCAGCCTCCCTATTCCTCCCGTTACTTCACACTTCTAAAAAACCATCTGTTTTTCCCCTACTCTGTACAAACACAGTCTTTTTTAATATCAAGAGCTAGTCTCACCTTCTCAAGAAAGTTATCTTTGCTTATGTTCATGTGGCTTTATATGGTTTCCCTATCACTAGACTTCCATAAACCTCTTAATTTCATCTCTTAATTGCACAGTACTTGTCTTGTTGCCCCACTTTGATTGCAAATTTAATGAAGCAAAAATCAGATTTCAAATTTTTCTGGTTCCTTTGCAATATAAAACAGTGTTTCTGTACAAGAAATATCTTGATATGTCATTGTGTGTGAATAGAGCAACATTCACTGCTCTTTCTTCTGAATTTCTGTAATATTTTACATGAACAGCATCTTATTCTCAGAGTCAAGCCCTTGAGCAAAGATGCTTACATATGCCTCAGCCTTCTGCATGCAACTTGAGTTTTTTCAGTCATTGCCATCATTCTTTAGGTATCTACTCTGTATTATGCAGTGTGCTAAAGCCACTGGAGAAAACAAAATATGTAAACTTATGTCATTAAGGAACTCATAGTCTAGTGACCTTCTGGGGACCTAAGACCTTCACATGAGGTGGGATTGGGGCTGCAGCAGTCTCGGGGAATTCATAGAAGAGATCCACTGATCTTGCTCAGCATGGGAAGGACAGAATGGTTGATCTGGGTATTAAAACAGGAGCAAGCCTTTGCCAGTAGAAAAGGCACTCTGGGGAAGCCTATTTAAGTAGCAGTAGTAGCTCATGCAAACTCTCATATATATATATATATATATATATATATATATATATATATATATATATATATATATGAAATAAAGCATGGTGTGTTTAGAGAACAACAAGCAGTAGGATGAGAAGAGAGGATAGTAGTGAAAGAAAAAGTTGAAGAGGTGAGTTGAGGCTGGGCACAATGGCTCAAGCCTGTAACCCCAGGATTTTGGGAGGGCGAAGCTCAAGAATCGCTTGAACCCAGGAGTTTGAGACCAATCTGGGCAACATAGTGAGACCCTGTCTTTAGAAAAAATAAAAAATTAGCCAGGCATGGCGGCACATGCCTGTAGTCCTAGCTACTCAAAAGGCTGAGGCATGAGGGTGCTTGAATCCAGGAGTTCGAGGCTACAGTGAGCTGTTATTGCACCACTAATACTCAGCCTGAGAAACAGCATGAGACCCTGTCAAAAAAAGAAGGAAGGAAGGAAGGAAGGTGGGTGGGTTAGAATCAGAAATATTGATCACTGATGAGGATATTCTATCAAGGCATTCTCCAATTTGGCTATATATTATTGCTTGGAAAACTAAAAATTAGATATAGACCTAGGCTTACAACTCAGACCTGGCAGGTGATCAGAATCATCAAGGGTGGAACAAAGAGTAAACGGTGCCATAGTATCATAACATTTTTCAGGAGATTGATAGACATTTAAATGACTGTCTTCCTTCTTCTAAGTATTTTGACATTGAACAATTTTAATTTCCAATGCCCTTACCCAATTCCCTTCTTAAAATTTCATCTTTATGCATATATTTATAATACATCTATATAATGTAAAATATATGATGATGATACGTATTTTTGAGCACTTAATACATGATACTTTACAAATATTACCTGTTTCCATACATCACCTCTATAATCATACTAATGATACAAATGATTAATGGATCACTGAGAGGTTAATTAACCCGAGCTAGGATTTGAACCCAACCACCCTGACTGAATAGCCCATGTGGTAAACCACTATTCCATACAGCCACCCTGCCAAGTGCAGAGCAGGTGTTGTCACCATGCCAGGCTGTGGACAGACGTTCCTAGTTGTAACCACCCGTGGGGTATTCAAGCCTAGGGAGGTCATCTGAAATAACACAAAGGGAGAGGGACAAAAAGTAAAAACACACACAAAAAAGAAGTCACTTTTAGCTCTATGTACTCTTCCATTTGAATAAGCAACTCCTAACCATTTCTTTGTGCTGAATCTGATAGAAAGCGGAGTACACATAAAAAAATCCCTATCTCAGAATGGGAGACTTTGACACCAGATAGGGAATCTCCAAGTCAGGTGCTAGACAGCGGTGCTGCAGAATTCAGCCTCAGGACTTTCTGAGCAGGTTTTCACTGAGGGTTTTGTCAATAAAATGTTTGCTGATTCAACTTGTATGGGAGCACTTCATGTTTGAGAATATTTCTATACCACATCTCTATATCACTACTTACACCTGTGACATTTTTCCCTTTGCTAATCAAGAGGTGTCAGTTTATGGAACAGCCAGATACAGCCATTTCTAAAAGCAAATGCATTTCTATTATATTTTTGTTTCTTATAGTTTCTTTTTGCTCATTGTTTTTTCTGATTTGACTATCAAATATTATTCATTACATATAGAAGTTTAATTTGTTGACATGGGTGAGAAAAGTTAAAACATTGCTTGCAAAACGGGATTTGATTTATCAGTAGAATTTGAAGTTCAGAAAGAGAGATGAGTCAACATTTTTCTTTGGTTGTTTATTTTTAAGATAATGCATTCAATGGTTATAAGTAAACTCAGAAAGAAGCACACTATATTAAATGGATATTTTAAAAATATTTTAGAATTTTGGCTCAGATATGTAAATGGATGAGGAAAAGCATTTTTACTTTGAAATGTTCTAAAATTAACATTCTGATATGCTGTCTTAGATGAATTACTAAAAGAAATATAAAACTTAAAAAGTGTATTTTAATGTGTTATTAAAGTCAAATGATGATAATAGTAGGGAAGAAAATTTCACTCGTAACTTATGTTTAGTATTTTTATATTAAAATTTACCTTCATATGACCAAGATGAAGTACAATAAAATACTCAATATAGTTAACAAATCAATGATAGGAAACTGGCAATTTTATTCATCCAAGTAGTAGTCTTTAACTTACAGAAATTATAATTTAACAAAAGCTGACAACACATTGATTTAATTTATATTTTTATTTTAATTTATTATGTTAAAATATAATTTAGTTTTTTGGAAAGAACAGGGTTTACTGAATGGTCGTTACAAACATTCAGTCTGTGAATTTGAATATCTAAAGAGCTAAAAGACAAAGATCAATAGAAGAAGTTTCTAATTTGATAAACTTGAAATTAGAAGAGGATTTTTTAAAATGTAAACAGAATCATTAGAAAGACGCTATGTCTTCTGATTAATATTGCCTCATTTCTCAGCCTGCTCAGTACTTTTCAATATGGTTTCTTTTCCTCCACATTAACAAGATGTTTAGCTGGGCACATGGCCACTCAAAATGAAGACTTCATTCTTGGCCTGCCTTGCAGGAAGATATGGCCACGTGACTGAGATCTGGCCTATGGAATGAGAATAGAAATATATTGCACCTCCCCCTTTCTTCTTCGTCTGTTCATTTTATCCAGTTTCTTGGAACTTGGATTGGCTGCTGAAACTCCATCTCATATTATGAGGGGAAAGGCCATAGTCCACTAGAGTTACTGGTATAGGAAGCCGGAAAAAGTCTGTGTCCCCGAGGAATGTTTTGAGCAACGCTATCATGTCACTCCTGGATTGACTGCCTACAAGACATTTTTAAATGTGAGATAAATAAACCTTCATATTTTTAATCAACTTTTTTTTCTTCTTTTACTTGAAGCCGTATTTTATTCTAACTAAAACAAATTAAGAACTAAAATTTAGTAAACCTAAGGTATTTCATTGCATCAAAAAACTTATGAAATAATTTAACTCTGTAATTATCGAACATAAATAGATAAGCTAACAAAAGGATATGTAGGATGACAAAATGAACTCATCCAGCAGTTTCAAAAATCATGTTAGTCTTTAATTTTTAAAATTTGAACTATGCTATACATAGAATATAATATACATAATTGCACATGTACAATTTTTAAAAATTAGGATGAAATGAGCACCTATATGACCACTGCTAAAATTAACAAATAAAGCACCCACTCTCAGTATCTTTAGAGCCTTCTGTGTACTCCTCACTAATACATCCCTCTCCTTGGTCTATATCCCAAATGTAACTGCTTCCCCAGCTTTGTGTTAATCAATCACATATTCTGCAATGTATTTTTATCGGCAAGTAACATCAGAAAAGTTTGTTTAGAATTCGTTGTTTTTTAGCATGACATAAATTGAATCATATCAGTGCTTTAATTTTAATATTGAATGAGAAAAAATACAACATTGACTAATTCAAGTTTGATATTCCCACGGAATGTTCGGGCACCATAGACCCACCAAAAGTTTTCCCAAGAAGGAATGAGTCTTAAGATTCCTTAAGATCCCAGTTGCAACATTCTTCAAATAATAGTTATTGATTAGTGTAAACAACTCCTCATCTGCACTCTGAATTATAAGGGATTTTGATTTGAACCATTTCGATTGAGCCTATAAATTTGCTGTAAATCATGAGTATGCTCTAAAGATATTTCATCATAGCTTATATATCATTTTTTTCTTTGTCAGAATTGAAGGCAAGGCTGAATAATTATAATCATGTTTATATTTAAATCCAGAAATATTACTTTCTCTATCATTATGAAACTAGTGGTTTAACATGTTTATTAATGATTTCACCCAAAAGACACTTCAAAACAGACATTATTGCTACTTGTTTAGTTTTAGCCTTCCAAGATAATGACATATATGTTCTGCCATAATTTTTGTCTAATTTTTGTACCCATTTGTATCTTTCTTAATTGCCTAATTAAAAGAGTGTAACGCAGGTTTTATAAGTTGAATTATTGCTGAGATACCTTATGCTTACAATATTATGTGTGTGTGTATGAATTTCTAATCTGTGTCAGGTCATAATCATTTCAGTTTCAATGAGTTAGGAGTGACAGTTGCTTAGGAAACAACTTGTTTCTATTAAAGCTAGCATATTTGTCATTAGAATAAGGATCTCTTTGGCAGTTTATTTTGTATTGTTAATAATTATCATTATTTTGACTATAGGGCATTTAATTTCCACATTTAACATTTGGTAATGTTATGTAAGTAACTGACTCATAAAATAAAATCCAAACCGTCAACATTTTTGCAATCATAGGGAGGACAAGTAAGCAAATTAGATGAATACAAGACCTAAATTAATGGGCATGTGAATCATACAGAATTTATTAATAAGAATGTGGATGAACTATAGCACTTCATTCTATATTGATGCTGAATTAGAGTTCATTTGACTTATTATGGTAGTTACTAAAATATCCTTTTTATTTTTTATTAAAAATGAGGATATCAACTATTTTATTTATTTTAATGTTGTATATGCCTGGGAGTAAGAAAATACGTATAAAATATGGTACACATGGTGACGACTGAGGGCGGAAGCATGGTTATCACTGTCTGCAACATATCCATTGTTGTCCCAGCAATCTTGATCTGACTGACATATTATAAGAGAATTACTCAAATGGCTACAAGTTACAAACCAATTAGTTTGGGTTATTATAATGAGTCCTCAGCCACAGACAATTAGATGCCCCCTTTTCTGTATAGATCCCTGATATTCTAAAAGCCTGAAAGCTGCTGTGGAGCATTCGCTATCCTTCCCACATTTGAATGAAATAAACTGATCACAGAAATATCCTGTGATGTACCCTAAGAGAAAGAGCCCTCCTATCACACACCCTGGGTTTCAACCCGAACTCTGTCATTTATTTTAAAAAGCTGTGTAATCTTCAGATATTTGTTTAAGTTCTTCATGCCTCAGTCTTTTCATCAGCAAAGTGGGAAAAAATAGTAATATTTGATAGGGTTGCCGTGTGGACGAAATGAGAAAACACATTCTAAGCCCTTAGAAAAAAGCTTAGCATATTATAAGCACTAAAAAACTCAGTTTTACTATCATCCTAAGTGACATTTACAATTTCTAGATAATTAAATGAGTCTAGAATCATTTTACTTAAAGTACCAAAGAAAATCACAGGCAGATGTGGGTACAAGTGCCCCAGAGTCCACGGTCTTAAATTGACACCTTCTGTATCTTATTTCTGAGAACAAAATTTTAAATTCCTCAAAATATGCCACAAGAATTATGGCATTGGACATCTAAAAATTGAGCTGTATCCATATTTTGCTCATGTAGGACCAGAAAAACTTTATAAATATTTTGGCTCTAACAATTTTTTCAGAGTGCTGGGGCAGACCTATGTCTTAGCCATTTTTGTACACATGGGATTAGCCCATCTTACAGATAGTGGGCGCTCAAAAAATGTTGGTTGAATGGGTAATTTCTTAGTTTTGGTCTGTCTGCTCTGCAAGACGATTCCTGATCTGAAGGCATTTCTCAATCCTCATCCCATTGTCCCGCAATTGATTGGGTCAAGCTCTACGTATGTAGAAAATGGCCATAATTTTTACATTTCTTATTCTTGTCTATATCAAAATCCTGAATTTCTCCATGAATATCATGTAATTTCTGCTTATTCTATAAAGTAAGTATAAAAAAGAATACTTTGTCAATGAAATAAATAGCAGAATTTAATGACATTAAAATGTTGCTTTGGAGACCACATTTATTATCTTATGTGTCCAATAGAGTGTGCTGGTGTACTATATAACAGTAGAGGTTTCGGGCAATGGTGGTGCATTGGATTTATTTCAACTATTTGGTTTGCTTAACACAGTTAAATTAAAGAATGAGACCACATCCCTTAATTAAAACAAAATAAAACAAAATGACAATTTAGTGTGCCATGTGAATATTTACAAGAAGAGAAAATGAAAATGATAATTGAGTTTTCCTTTTTATATGGGCTCATGATTCAATATCCTACTTCATGGATATAAAATTGTAACACTTCTGGTTTATGCATACTAAATCTGTATACTCTTGCTTAGTTATGTCTAACAATTTAAGCTTTTCATATTTTAAAAAAGTGCCTTGTATTTTGCATAGGTTATGACTCATAAACTCATTGTATTTCTGTTGATTTTATTCAACAGTAATAAAACCCTTTCCAGGGATATGATTATAAGAGTATATTAATGCATTTAATCCAGTATTTATTTTACAAAATTAACCTGAAGTGGCATACAAAACTGTCATCAGCAAGCAAAAAGCAAGATGAACAAAAATCATACTAAAAATACTCCCAATTGATTAATATCTAGTCATATTTTATTTTTCATGGAATAGTTAAGCATTTAGACAAATTCATGCTCCAGTTGCAGTTTAGGAGCAAGTGTCTTTGTGATTTCATTTTCCTTGTGTTATGTGTGTGTGTATGTGTGTGTGTGTCCCGTGGGAAACTGGCCAAGAACATGGCTAAATAAGAATCCATGTTTATGCTACTTGGGAAACTGGGTAGTCTGGCAGTGTATTGGCATTTTTGATTCTGTACAATATGGCAAGAATTTTCAACTCAGATGCTGTAGTAGACATTTGTCATTTTTTTTGACTGCTCAGTATTTGAATTCTCTGCCTATATTTGGAATAGTATTAAGAGATCTGAGTCTTAGAGGGAGCAGAATCAACCTTATAGAAACAGAAAATTAGAGATGCTCATTTTTCCATCCTTCTTTGCACTAGGCATGGAAACTCTAATAATCACATTCACCTGTTCCACAAGTGGAATTGGGAGCTCACTGGGGGCAGAGAAGCGTAAAGTCATGAGTCTATGTTACAGTGATAATTCTCAGAGCATCAGGGCCCACAATGCAAACTGAAATATTTATGTTTCCTCATCAGATAAATTCTGCGTATGATTTAGGCTTTTGTTCTCAGCTATGTAACATAAAGCATATGTTACGAGGCCTCCTGCTGATTCTGTAAAATGCCGATTTTTTTTCCAACTCACATCAATCAAAGTCAAATTCTGTTGTTATTCAATAACACATAATGGTGAGATATTTGTGATTTTGAGGTTATATTTCTTAGCAAAAGGAATTTAAAGCTTACTATCAACATTACTGTAGAATATAGAATTTTAATGAATTGTGCAAATCAAAGGGGAACAGCCCAAACACCAGGTTGGTCAGAAGAGACACAGCTTTGAGCAGCCAGTGGCAAAGCATTGTCATGTGGCAATTAAAGCAGGTGACTAATGCTGGATGGAATCAAAGGATGCAAATCTCTACAGTAGACTCTTAAATTGAACTTTGAACGAGTTCCTGAGCAGAGTCTGAGGAAAGACCTTGAAATAAAAAAGCAAGAGTCAGCAAAGATAATGTGGGACAAGACTAAGATACGCACAAAATCTTTAGCAGAGCTAATTAGATAAGAAAAAGAGAAATGTAAATAAACATAAAGTATTTTCTTTTCACCTGTTCTTTGATGAGAAAATATAAAATTTTATATCAAAATCTTACAAAATCATATATAATTTTATTGAACTTATTTTAAGTGTAAAATGTAGTTTTCATTAATTTATATTGAATCTATTAATTGAATATCAATTCTATTAACTAATTCTATAACTGATCTCTAACACAGTGCATCTAAAAGCAAATGAATGAACAAGTCAAAGGAAAGAAAGGAAAAGAAGGAAGGAATGAAGGAAAGAAGAAAGGAAGGAGAGAAGGAGGGTGGGATGGAGGGAAGAAGAAAGGAACAACAATAGCAACTATCATTCTCATGCTTTGTAGATTGTTCAGGAATGAGGGGAAGCCCCTGAGATTTTTCCTCTTTCTTTGGGCAGTGCATACAGCTTTTTGTACACAGTGCTTGCCATGAGGTGCAGGAGTGTGGATTTTCTCTTGGAGAATCCTTCTTCCTCTACAGTGCAAAGCATTCTGATTGACTCCTCCAAAAGCAGGTTCCAGGTGTTTCCTTAAACACCTCAGTATTATTTTTGAATTGTATAGTGCTTCCGTTTGAGATCTGTGTTCATTGAATCTGATTTGAAAATGAGTATCCTTCTAGCTTCCCAAGAATCTCATTTCCTTTTTTCAATAAATGAAACCTGATTGCAAGGGAGGTGCTTGGTTTCCATGTTGCTCATTGGTTGACTTACTGTAGACACTGGCTTGGTTTTATTTAAGTAAGAGTGAAATTTTCCAGCCGTGGCTCCTACCAGTTATTTGTAATTATAATATCTCTATATAGGTATTTCCTATCCTGCATTCATTTCTCCTAAGATTATCTGTGGAGTGCTGACATACAGAAGATAGAATGGACAGGGTTTGCTGAACAACTAAAAAGAATGAGAAAGATTGGGAAATCTTGCATGATTCTAGTTTAGACAACATTCTCTGAGATGAATACATAGAATAAAAGAGTAGGTTTGTTGGGGAAGATGATATGTTCAGTTTTGGATATATTTGGTTTGAGGTGCTTGATGGGGTGTCAATATGAAGAAGCTAACAAGGTATTTGGATGTGAAGCAGTTTATGGTGGAAAGAAGATAGATTGCGAGATCAGGCTGACTGGCATTCAGATATTTGCTTGGCAACTTTCTAGCAGCAGGACTCCAAATGCATAACAAATGTGAGATTTGGTTCTCTCACTGAAGAATGGGAATAATAGTACTTGCAGGTAAATTCCCAGTGTTACTTATCTCTGCTGAGTTCATCTTTTGGTGGCTGAAAACTGATTACATAGACAATGAAAATGGAAGAATGGAAAAATGAGATAAAATGCTCCTTCCTTAGGAGTATCTTGTAAATGCAACTTCTTATTAACTGTTAACTGATTTCATCGTAATTTGGAGTTTCCATTCCCTCTGACGGCGGGGGAAGAAAATCTCAAATAAGCTATTAAAATGTAACAATCTCCTCCAAACTGCCTCCTCATAGTGACTATGAAGTCAATTTGAAGAATTTAAAGTTTAAACTGTCTCTTCTAGCTTTTTTTTCCCCTGCAAAACATTTTTTGCCTCTCCATCCAACTTCCTAAGAGGACATCTGAGTGCGGAGGAACGTGTTATTCTCATCCAAGAGGAGACTGCGGTGAAGGTAAGGGCTCGGGAACTGCTGTGTTCTCTGTTAGCTCTGCCAACAGCAAGTGACATAAAGTTAGGTCTGGAAACCTGAATGAGCAGGGCAGAGTCTCAGCCATCCCACTGCGCTAGTATCCACTGTTGAATTCTATGTTTGCTGATCATTGCCTTAGGTATGAATTCTAAACTAGTAGTTTCCTCTGTCCAGATCCCTGACTTCTGGGGTCCACAGATGCTCTTATCCACCTGCACTGTTTTCCAGGACTCATAAAGCCTCCTACATGCCATCCAGAGATTGTAGAAGGGGCTGTGTCTGCTGGGGCACAGTCTCAAGTCCATCTATCGTGTCTTTCTGTCACTTTGTATTTGTGGCAACACATAGTATGCTGAAAAAATAAAGAAATTATAACAAGGGACCAGGTATTATTGGATTTTTCTCCAATTTATTTAGTCCCCTTCTTCCTTTCCCTCTCTCCCCTCTGTCTCTCTACCTCTCTTTCTCTCTCTCTCTCTCTCTCTCTCACACACACACACACACACACTCAAATGATCCTCTTCTCCACATTCCCACTGTCTGTTTTTTCCATTTTTGCCCCAGTTTAGGGATGAAGGCACTAGATATTTCTTATGACTCAGGTAGCATCTTCACCCACTGTAAGGGCCCACGCAAATCTCCCTCTTCTCCAACAGGAAACCTTCCCATGAAGAAAAACTTGCATGCCTTTCTGGAACCTTCCTTATATCATTATTTTCCCCCACTCTATGGGCTTTTTTATTCTAGAAACTTATCTTTCCCCACCTTCCCTAGGAACATACGTTTCATGGATTTGCCTGATGGTAAGAAAAATTAAAAACATGTATTTCCAAGAGGGAGATGACACTGGAGGATTTTTAAAATTTATTATCCCTATTAGATAAAATTGGACAAAGTATACACAAGCTGCAGATATAAGAGAGATATTGCAAAGAGGTTTCAGGTTGCATGCTTGCTTGTGAGTGATTTTCTGAACTTCTGTATGGAGAGGTCTTTGGAGACCACAGCTGACTTGGCAGAAAATGGTTACGATTGATTAGCCACGTCCACTATGAGAGTGGGTGAGACGGGTTGCATCATAGGTTGTACATAATTGCCATCACTGATATAGTAAAAATGTCCTGGAATTTGGGGTCAAATAGATTTGGCTTATATTCTAGCTTTTCAGCTTGTTTTCTGTTAAATGCACTTATATTCTTAGATATTAATTACTTTTTGAAATATATGTGAATTATTTTTAATTTTATATTTTATATACACACACTCTAGAAGCCTTTAAAAAATTACGTCTTGGCTTTGTGTATCTCACAGTTTCAAATGAGATATATTTCTTTTAAAAACAAAATAAATTTTGATATATTGATTCAAAGGTATTTTATCTAGTGTCCATTGGAGTCAATTCTATCAGCAAGCTGCTCCTATTTCATAGGAAATTATTGAATTTTATTTCCAAAAAATTCAGGTGATGGTGACAAAAAAGGGACATTTTATGTGCCTACAGTAAAAATTTGTTTTCTGTTTTATTGTGCCCTGGGAAAATATTCTATCAGGACAAAATTTGAAATAACCAATTCATTTGAACAAATAAGATTTATTTTTCCCTCTGGACAATTTCTTGTTATTTGTTTATGTTATTTCTGTACTTTATCTATATTGTTATTTATGTTAAATAATATATAGATTTTACCTATAAAATGGGAAGTACTGGCTATATTACCTTCACACTCCACTAGGATTACTAATATATGACTATGCATAACCAAAACAGATGTTTTGTGTGTTTTACCAATTAAATTATGTCTGGGGCCACATTGTTCATTCCATAGGAAGATTCAAATAATGCCCAACTAGTTTGATTATTTTTGTCAAGAGGAGGACATAAAAGGTGAGCTGGCAGAGGCAGGGAGTGGAATGGGTTCCCAGAGGGCGTTAACCATTTATTGCTCTTTTCAACCCTAACTGTGCTGCTGGGACAAGGGAAATAAGGAGAGGGAGATGAGGCCTAGAAAAGTGGCACCCAGGAGCATGAGGAGCTCTCAAATCTGTCAGCAGTATACCTGGGTTTCTAGGAGGACATGGTAGAACAGAAGATGTCTGTGGATTAAGATGTCATGCCAGCACACAGAGAAGACATTCACATGCAGAACATCAGAGACTTCAAAAGAGCCAACATTTAGGTGCTGGGAGCACAAAAGAGCAAACGGTCTGGACCTGCCTAGGAAGAAGAGGCTCTGACCTTCACCAGAAAGGTCCACAAACTTGCCACTAGCAGAAGGAAAGCAGTCTCTCAGGAGGACTCATCTTTCTCCCAACCACAGGCACATTTGCCCTAGTGGGCCCCTTTCTCCATGCAAAAATATTAAAAATTATATTTTAGGACTACATTGGTATAAAGGTAAAAATAATCCAGGGGGGACTCATAGTTACCTATTCATTATTCTTATATTGGTTTTACTTCATTTATTTATTTATTTATTTATTTATTTATTTATTTATTTTAAAACATGTTTTGTGGGTCTCTAAAAATATTGTGGGTCCTGGGCCCTGCACTTACTGTATGTATTGGGAAAGTCACTTGCCACCCAGGTAGATAATGTGTACTTGCGACCAGAAAGAAGGAGAGGGGAAATGCCTCTTTAAAAAGGAATTTGTGAGATACAGCTATAAGCTGGACATTTGCTGAGATCTTAGTAACTAATTAAACTACAGAATGACAGACACAGATTGAGAAAATGAGAATATGACAAAAATATTTTAGGTAAATTTGGGATTCAGAGTCAAAGGTGGAATATGAAATTTTAAAAATGATTTTCATGTTTGCACATATGCAAGTGGTATTAAATAATATCCAATGAAAAATAAGTAAATATAATTATATTTATGTTTATGCACCTAGTTAATGCAGAACTGAGGATATTTAAGTTATTTTATCTTTGTTCCCTATTATTTATATTCAAAAATTTTAATTAAGTTTTTGGAAAATTTAGAAGATTTTAATAAAGGAGTTTCAACTATATTTATTAACATGACTGAAGTCCAATCAATTGAGTCCAAACTATTGAGTTACATTTGTTCTAGGTAATGTTCTGCATTATCTAGAATACATCATGAGTTATATCACTATTCCATGAGCAGAATGTTATAAGGTGGAGAAATTATACAACCAAATGGTCAAGTTAGTTTTTTCATCAAACTGCCTATTAAATAATTTGTACCAAAATCTCAATTTTTTGACCTTTGGTTATATATTGCAACAAGGAAAAAGAACGAATTATGTTTACAAAATCCTGAGAGAGCGCTCTGTTTGGGAGAATTATTGTTATTGGTTGTTTAATACTTTTATGACAGAATCGAGAAGGTATTTAAAATGAGGTAATAAATTGTGATCAAATATTATATTTGTTAGTTTTTGATGTGTTAAAAGCACTCCAAAACTTAGTGACTTACAATAACGATTTTTTTTAGCTCAGACTTTGCAGGGTTGAGCTCAGCTGGGCAGTTAATCTGGTCTGAGACAGCCTGGTCTGATCTTGTCCAAATTACCCATGTTTCTGCAGTCAGCTGATGGGTTGCCTAAGATCAGTGAGTCTATGATGGGCTCATGGCTGGGAAAATTGGAGCCTCTCTTCACAGGGTCTCTCATCTTGTGCAGGCCAGCCGGGGCTTGTTCCCATGACAGTGCAAGGTTCTGAAAGAGCGTGGGTGCATGCAAAGTCTTTGTGTTCTGGGATTGGAACTTGCACACATTGCCTCCTCTACATTCTATTACCTAAAGCAAGTAACAATGTGATCCCTGATTCAGATTACATTTCATCTCTTGATGGGTGAAGCTACAAAGTGACTTTGCAAAGGGCCATGAATGCAGAGAAGAGAATAACAAGCAATCTACCACAGATGTTACCATTAGATTTGCCCATGACATGGTTAAAATGTAATTGGCTATCCCCATTAGACTTGCCCTTTTTTTCTTCCAGATGATGAAATTACAGGGGTCAATATATCTCTATCTTTTGAAGGAGCTGAGTGAAAATACACATAGACCTAGCCATAGGTCTCACAGACCACCAGGGCCATTTGTTTCTCCCAGCAAACTTTGCCAGGTCTTCTGTGCAGGATGACCAGAATGTTTGAAACAACTCCATATTTAGCAAAAGGCTGACTGCAGGGAAAGTAGGATCTGAATAATTTTGGCATTGGCATAAACAGGGAAGGAGGAATTTTTTTTTGAAGAAGCAACATCAAAAGATAATAAAGCCCTTTGACCAATATCTAGCACTTAAAGTTTTGAAATTTCTCATTCATTGTTCTTAAAAGAATCAAAATAAGGTATAACTTTGAGAAGTTATTCATTTCTAAATTTGGCAAGTTTCCAAAGACCTTGACTTAGAAAAATTGTGGCCACTTAGGTTTATTTCTGAACTCCTGTTTTCCTTCAATGTAGACCAAAATGTAAGCTCTTTGAGGGCAATCATGTTGTTTATCAAGTTTATCAGTATTAAGTTTGTCTCTATATTTCGGTTGTCTGGAATAGTGCTCGAGATGACAGGTGCTGAAAAAATAGTTTGTTAAATGCACTGATAATGAAAGGCACTTCTCTTTGCACCTCAGCAAGCTGATATTGTCCATACTTTTATTATATGACAAGATTCAACATCACTCAAATGAAAGTGTAAAGGGCTGCAAAGTAGCGTAAGATACTATCCTTCCTAAGGGTATATTATTTGCCTTGATACTGCAGCATGTTATTTTGTTTCTAATGAAAAGTATAAAATATTTTAAAATCATAAAGATGCTAAACTTTTAATTATGAGCAAACACTGCATATGTGTGTATTTAATATCTGAAAGCATAAGTATAGAATGGTTCCCAAATGTTAAAAGCAGATGGAAGTGGGGAAGAGAGAAATTTTGATAATGGTATTGTTTTTCTCCACTCAACAGAAAGATGATTAGAGTTAGGTAAAAATATGTTTTCCAGTTATCATCTTAGAATAGAGACACAGAACACAAAAGCATAGGTAAGCCTAATTAATTGATAATTTTCTCATGAATTTAAAGCAAAACTCAAGCACAAAATATTTGTATTCTATCTCTGGCATTGCAGTGTTTGCTATTAACTTCATGTGAAAAGCTGCAGAGAGAGATTTGAGATCCTTGTTTGACTGATGAGTTTCTCTTCTGAGTTCTGAAAGACAGGTGACCATTTTCCCCAAATCCATAGATATTTTCAAGCAGGATATAAAACAAGTCAGTGTTCAGATGTTTGGTGCAAGAGGAAATTTACATATTTTTTACTGGGATAAAAACATTTTTATAAAGGCAAATGTTTTGCATTTAATTTTTAAAATCACAGCTGGCTGTCTATATTACTACAAATCCTTAGTGACTTTTTCCTTGACCTATCATATGTGCACAGTGATACCCAGATACAGCTACAACTATGTGGAACATGTAGGTTCTACTGTTTGAAGTCAGATTGTTAATTTTTCCAAAATCAAGCCTCTCTTTAATCACTGTTTCTCTTTTGAATTGTTGAGTGTTTTTTAATTATTGCGATTGGTAAGCCCTATTAGTGCTTATTAAGCTAAACGATCTTTCAGCTTTGAAAACATAGCTTTGATTTTTGAAATCGTATAGAGAAAAAGATAAGCTAAGAGGAATTTGGTAAAATTTACGACAACTTTCAAAAGTTTCTATTATGGATATTTTTAATGCTCAATTGAAACGACTTGATTTTTTAAAAAGTTTGTGTAATTAAATATTGAGATGGAAAAGTGTCAAGCAGCTTTTTGACTAAAGGCATCTTTCTATGACATTAAAGTTTGTAAAAGTAAGTTTCAGATCCAAATAAATCTCATGGTTGACAGATGTGAGGCAGAAAATGCTCACATTTTCTGATTTGGCTGAGAAATTACAGAAGTTCTTCCCCCCCACCCATTGCACTCAGCTGATATTGCCACTGTCCTAGGAAGTATGCTCAGAGATCCCAGCATCTCATAGCCAAAATATGGGACACAACAGTATACCTGGCCACTGTTTCTTCTTTTTCTCCTGGTCCTTTGCCTCATTCATTTATTCCAAATATTTGTTGAGTTTTAACTATTTACCAAACACAAGATATTGTTAAGACTTGGCCAAATTGTCACTTGCTTGGTAAAGTTTTATCTGACCTCCCCAAAAAGAAGTAGGGGAGGAAGGGGGTTGGAAACTAGAGTTTGGGTAGCTGGATTGTGATTTTTAGATGACCTGGAGGACTGTCTACATTGCATTGTGCATCTAGAAATACGTCCTTCCATTGTTTTCCCTTGAAGGCTCGTTACTTGAATATAGCATCTCCTTAAGAAAGAAGAGATGCAAAAGAAAGAGGGGTAGAAAAAAACAGTTTAAGAATTTAAAAGCACACTTTTCTGGGTTCTCATTCAATAAAATGAATGTGTGCCTGGAAACAAATTAGATATACCAGTATCAGAAATCTAACGCTTGTACGCTTAAAGATTTTTAAGGCACCTTTTATTTTATTTTTGTTATCCTTAGCATTTTGGTAAGTGTCTTTAAAATATTTTAGCCTATTCTAACGAGCTGAGAGAAAAAAATCTGTTTTTGCTCCAACTTGTGTTGAAAGACCATGACAATTACTATTACTGGGTTACAAACAAACTGAAAACTTAGTGGTGTAAAACCACCATTTTATCATGCTTTGATGTTGTAGTTTAAGAGTCCAAACAAGGTGGGAATGGCTTGTCCCTCTTGTTTGATGTCTGGGCCCTCAGCTGGAAAGACATGAAGGCTAAGGGTGACAACTAAAGGTGAGCAGAGAAGAAGCCCAAATCAGCTGCAGGCGCCTGGTACCTCAGCCCAAGCATGGTGCCTGTGTGGAGATGATGAAAAGGCAGGACTCGGCTGGGGCAGAACCTGGGATACCTGCACATGCTTTGGGTTTCTTACAGCACCAAGCTGGGTTCTCAGAAATAGTGTTCCAGGAGACATCTGGAGGATGAACGTTCCAAGAGAACCAGGCAGAAATGGCATGCCTTCTACGCGTTGCTTCCATTTAATTGGTTGTAATTACATTTACATTCCTTCCAGGGGAGGGTCAAGGAATGTGAAGATATGCATCAGAGCTGCATTAACTGCATTAGGGTTGTGTTACTGCAGCCATGGAACATGAAAGGGAGGTGTAGGGGATGCAGAAGTTGAAAAGAGAACCCAAAAAAGAAAAGGGAAAAGTAAATGGGAAAGAGGATGTAGTTTATTTCACAGCTACTTGTTTCCGGCAAACAAGTCTCCATTTGAAGTGCTTACTGCTTAAACTTTGGATAGGTTTATGTTTTGCTATCTCCATTCAGTTGATTATTCAAATGGAAGTAACTATCTTTTGCTTCTTTCCACTCCTACCCCTTCCAAACTAATTCTTCAAGGGTTTCCATTTCTTATGATATAGTCTGGATGTTTGTCCCCTTCAAATCTCATGTTGAAATGTGATCTCTAGTGTTGGAGATGAAGCCCAGTGGGAAGTGTTTGAATCATGGGGGTGGATCCCTCATTAACGGTTTTGAAGTGGCCTCATTGTCTGGGATGACACCCAAGGCTTGTTGTCTCACAGCCATGGAGATCAAGGACGCAGACACACAAAGGGTGAGGTTAGTAGCAGAAGTTTAATAGGCAAAAGAAAGAGAATAGCTTGCTACTACAGAAAGGGGTCCCGGAAAAATGGGCTGCTGATCTGTAGTGAAATGCAGGGGGTTTTATAGATGAGCTAGTGTGGAGGCCGTGTCTGATCTATATAGGGCACAAAAAACCAGTTAGGACCAGGTGTGCCATCTGCATAGGGTGTGAATTGCTGGCAGCCCCCACCCCAATCTTTTATTATGCAGGCGAGTTCTCTGCCTGAGCTTCTCCGTGTTGCCCATTTCTTTCTTACTATATACATGCTAATGAAAAAGGGAAGGAGGAGCCCCCATGGTGGACATTCCCCCTCCTGTACAAGCTTCCAGCTTCCTTATCTATGTTTGCAGCTCCATCTTTCAGGCTGCTCTTTGTTAGAAAAGAAACGATTTCTCAGGCTACTTTTTGTTAAAAGAGAAGTTCTGCAGAGGACTCTTCTGCCCTCACTATCTGCCTAATTTCTTTCTGTCTCCTGTATCAGTTTGGCACCCTCCCCATGGTAATGAATGAGATCTGGCTCTGTAAGTCAACACAAGATCTGGTGGTTAAAACCAGATACTTCCTCCCGTCTTTCTTGTTCCCTGGCTTGCCATGTGACACACCTGTTTTCCATTTGCCTTCTGCCATGAGTGGAAGCTTCCTGACATCCTCACCAGAAACAAATGCTGGTTCTATGCTTCTTGTACAGCCTGCAGACCCAAGAGCCAAAATAGATCCTTTTTCTTTAAAAATTACCCAGCCTCAGGTGTTTCTTTGTAGCAGTGTAAGAGGGACTAACACAGCCTGTTACATTGCTTACTCAGTTCCCAGTGTTCAAAACCATTTCAGGCTCTTTTCCCTCCCTCGTACCCAGGGCCAGGTCCATGGGCTGGGACGTGTGCAGTCCCACAGACCCCATGCTGAGAAGATCCCCTCCCCACATTTGGTTTAATGCTCTGCACTCAACATCTGGACTCCCTTTGTTTCATCTTTGAAATTAATGTTTTGTAAGTGAAATCTGATGGGACAAAGAGCAAGTGCAGGATCAGAGGAGAGGAGAGATGTCAGGCAGTAGGATTGTGGCCCAGCAGCAGCTGGGGGAACAAGGGCAGCGCACACAGCATCTGTTCTGTTGGGCAGGCACGGGCATGCCTTGGGGAAGTCTGTGGGCTAGGAGGCTCTGAGGACATGGCTTGGTAGTACTAGGGCCCAAATTGGTGATAGCAGCAGCAGAAGTGACCATGACTAGGAGAGGAAAGATACTTCACCTGGAGGAAAGGCTAGTTCCTGCACTAAGAGGCCAGCTTACCCTCTGGCTCGAGCACCTGTCATTGCAGTGCGTGTGCAAATGTTAATTCTCCAGCCAGAGTGCTGGGACAGGCACTGCTGCAATCAAGGAGTAAACTTTCAGTAAATATTACAAAATAACTGTGTACACATGAACATTGCAATAAAGCATATTAGAAAATGATTAGAATTCTATAAGAACTTAAAATCTCTGGTTTTGTAAAGTGCTACAACATTGCAAAATAAATATCCACAGATTTAGAAATGAAAATAAATTCAAATATCACATCCAATGGAAAAGAACATATTTTCAATAAAACTTCTAATGAAAAATTATTAATAAGAAAGACAATTTTAGACTTTTTTCTTATAATTGAAAATATGGTGATAAAATACATAAACAGCTGTTTTTAATGATACACAAATAATGAAGCTATTTTAATAACGTATCAACACAACCTCCAAAAGTTACATGAAATGCCAGAGAAATACTAAAATGCTATTGTATAAATTTACATTTTAAAATGAATTTACATTTAAAAATTACACAAAATTGATTTGTGTGAAGTTAATTTTTTTTTTTTAGAAAAAATTGTTCCATGACCTCAACTCTAGCTGTAATAAAACATAAATTTTGTAATAATTTATCAGTAATTTATCTTTATGTTTTTACAGCCTATAAAATGCCCTTAACAGTTTCAATAACATTTACATCAGCGAAAAGACCTTTCTCAAAATTAAAAATTATCAATACATTATTTGAGATCTTGCATTTACCAAGAGAAACTGTTCACTTTCAATTATTTAACTGAAAACAAAGTATTTTGAATTAAAAGTATGTAATGTGATGACATAAGTCACTGCAGAAAAGCCCAATAAATTTATATTCAATCAACATATCACATTAATATTGTGATTTGTTGTATTATATAAAATTATGATGCCAAAATATTATCTTTCTGTAATTTTGAAGTTTATGTTTTTATTTCTATTGCCCCTCTTATAATGTGTAAGTAATAGTATTTTAAAGGAATAAGCTTTATATTTTCCTTTTTTTTTTGAGATGGAGTCTCACTCTGTCACCCAGGCTGGAGTGCTGTAGCACGATCCCGACTCACTGCAACCTCCACCTCCCTGGTTCAAGCTATTCTCCTGCCTCAGCCTCCTGAGTAGCTGGGATTACAGGTGCGCATCACCACGCCCAGCTAATTTTTCTATTTTTAGTAGAGATGGGGTTTCATCATGTTGGTCAGGTTGATCTCGAACCCCTGACCTCATGATCCACCTCCCTCAGCCTCCCAAAGTGCTGGGATTACAGGCGCGAGCCACTGCATCTGGCCTAAGCTTTATATTTTAATACCTTTATTGGTACTTTCTTCCTGACTTTTGAAAAAGGGGCTCTGTCTTTTTTCAGTTTTCAGATCATTTATTTGCACTGGGCTTTGCAAATTTTGTAGCCATCCTCTCTTGTATCCCATTAATCTAATCAGTTTCCAAATTACAGTTTTAGGACATTACCTCTAAAACCTGTCTCTTTCCCTTCCCCTCTGTTCCTACTGAATTGATAATCGCTCCATCACACAGATGAGTGTAACAGTTGCCTAAGAATTTCTCTGGCTTCCAATCTTCTGTCTGCTTTAGTCACACTGTTTCTAAATCATGTCTCTGATTATCTTATTTCCCTGGCCAAGAGTTGTAGCACTTTCCTTTGCCCAATAAGTAAATTAGAACCCTTTGCCTAATTAGCTAAGGTCCTCTAATGCTCTGCCTTCATTTGACCTTGGAAATCCTTTCTTCTACGAGCTATCTTCAAGAAATCTGTAGGCCAGTCAAACATCAGTGTTATTCTTCAGACTCACCAATCTTTTCCCTCTTTCAATTTCTGCTGCTGAGCTGTGCATATTATGTATGTTCAAAAGTCAGAATAAATGCATGGATGAATAAATAATTACAACCATACTTTAGGAAGAAGTTGCTGTGACTCTCTGAAGAGAGCCTTTTTCAGTATGCTTAAATTATCTCCAAAATACGATTAGAAATTAATCCAACTTTAAAACAAGAGCTCACCAAGCACAGAGGAGGATGCCTTTAATGAGCAATTATTACAAAAGCTAGTAAGATCCCAGTTTAGTGGGCTGAAGCACTTTTGCTGAGTGAGTTCAGCTTTTTCATTATTTCAAACCTAGTATTTTCCATTCTGCGGTCCCAAATACAGATACGATAACCTGCATTTAAATATGTCGGGTAAAATGCTGGCTTCTTACCAAACTATAATCACTTCTCTCTAGTATTTTCTATCACTTCTCTGTGGTTCAAAATCTATATTGTCAATCTCGGTTGTCCTGATGGATTTTAGTCTGTGGTTTTCAACTGCCTTTTTTCACTACTCTGAATTGCCTCAAACCCATGAGAGCAATAGAGAAAAAGGCCAGTGAGAAGTTAAAGAAGAGAGCTGATGTGATCAAGACCTATTTATGGAGAAATGATTTTTGGTCTGAGACCTAAAAAGTGGGTAAGATTTTAACAAGACAGGTGAAAGGGTAAAATCATGAGCTAGCAACCAAGATTTGCCATGGTCTGAAATATGGCCAAAGGTCCAGTCTTTTGAGACGGTTAAATGTATATTAAAGGAGCAATGGCCTGGAAGAGCAAATTAGGAAGACATAAATCATGAAAGAATTTGGATGTCATGCCAAGAAGCCTATTATTCATTCTGTATTCATGGTAAAATTTGGAAAGTTTTGAGCGAAGTGATGCCATAATCAGAAATATTTTGGTGGAAATATTCTGACAGCAGTATATAGGATGAATTGCAAGGTAAGAGAAGTAGGGTGCCCTTGTATATTTATTAATTGTTTCTTTAATTTTCAAAGCTCTGTTACTGCTTTTAAGTTCAGCATTATTTTCTTACTAAAACACCGCAGGAGGCATCATTTTGAAGGGATAACTTTCCAGAAGTCTTATAATTTTGCCCAGATAATACAGCAAATAATAAACTCATAGTGAATGACTTCAATAGGAACACTAAATTAGCCACAGGAAAGCATCCAGTCTAGTGAGTCCATAAATGGAACATATGGGCTTTCAAAAGGAGACTTCTGGAGATGATTTCCTTAGGTTCTTAAAATTTCCAAATGATAGGACATCTGTATTAAACTATACCACAATCTATTCAACATAGATGCCATGACACTACATTCAGAAAGTAATCAGAAGATGGAAGCCATTCAGCAATGAATGTGAACAGGCTAAGAGTGGTAGGAGAGAGCATCAGGCCACTTATGACATGTGTTTATATTTCAGCCTCTTACCTCCGGCTAGAGAGAAATTTTATCAGTCAGTATTTGGTTTCAAACAAAGAAACTACCTAGTGTTTCAAGCAATAAACGATTTATTTCAGGTGGTTTCAAAGCCCCTGGAAGAAATACAGCTGTCATACTTAGGTAAGGTCAATTGTAGGTCCTAGTTTTGTGTCAAGCTTTCAAAGAATCAGGAAGTTACTATGCTGCCAGGTCAGGATCTGAAGGAAACACTGCATGGTCAAAGCTGCCTGCACCACCAGGTCAGGTGCTTTGAATGAGAATATCTGGAAACTGTTGAAAAACCTCACAACTCTCAGGGACAGGAACCTATCTGCCAGTAGTGAAAGAGAATGGTGGTTTCTGCTTCTCTCCTGCCTTCCCTGGTTCATGCAAGTGCTTGATCTGTTTTTTCAAACTAGCACTCGTTTCACACCCTCTTATGTGCTCTGCAATAGTACAGAGACTGGAGCCTAGGAGCATCATTTGCAGTACATATACACCATGGAATAATATGCAGCTATAAAAAGGAATGAGATCATGTTCTTTGCAGGGACATGGATGGATCCAGAGGCCATTATCCTTAGCAAACTAACACAGGAACAGAAAACCAAATACCACATGTTCTCACTTGTAAGTGAGAGTTAAATGATGAGGACAGATGGATACACAGAGGGGAACAACACTCACTGGGGCCTATTGGAGGGTGGAGGGTGGGAGGAGGGAGAAGATTAGGAAAAATTACCAATGGGTACTAGGCGTAATACCTGGGTGGTGAAATAATCTGTACAACAAACCCCCATGACATAAGTTTACCTATGTAAACAAACCTGCACATATGCCCCTGAACTTAAAATAAAAGTTAAAAAAAATCTACATAAAACTACCCTCCAAAATCTAGTTAGTAAGGAATAATGATCTTTGACTGCAGGGCATTGTATATGGTAGTGGTTCAGAATTGTTTTCTGAACTAGGGCTAGAACTTGCTTGCAGATGGCCATGTCTATTTTATAGCAGCACAGAAAAGAACATACTGGGAAAGGTTTCCCTAAAATATCCTCTTAACTCAAGCTTCCATTAGCAAGTCAGAAGTGTTATGATCCAGTATGGAATTTCATAAGGGTTAGGAACCTTTCTCTCAGTAAGATAAAAGCATGCACAAATGGGCCCTTATTAAGCTGGTCTGTCCATGTGATTATTAATTTATTCAGCTAATAATTGTTGAGCATCTGTTATGTCCCAGACATGGATAATGAAAATGGAAACATTAATGGCCATATTATTTGAATATAGTACTATTTACTTAATCATTTTTCTATTTTAGACACTTAGAGAGTTTTCATTTATCCTCTATTATAAATACAACTCTAATGAAGAACTTTGCATGTAAATATTTGTCTTTCTTTCTGATGATTTCTTAATGCCTTCACTGATGATTATTTGATTGAAAGGAACAAAAATGTGTTCAAGTAAAGAGGTAGTTTCAATAAGGGCACAAGGGATGTGGATTGATATGACAGGACCTAGTGTAATTTTTTTATGAAACATAAAAAAGATCTTCAAGGAGGATGGAAACATTGTTCCAGGCACTGTGCTAGGAATATAGTGGTGAATAAGTGAGACATATCTCTATTCCCTAGAGCTGTCAGCTTAGCCTTTGAGTTGTCACTCTTCCCATTCATGCTTATCTAGAGCATCTATGGCCTTGATCCACTTCTTTCCTGCCTTCTTTGGGACTTCACTCCATCAGTTATATACATTTTTTCCTATTTTCCTAGCATTTTCTCTCCACTTTTTCTTCCACCTACATGTTATTAACAAGATCAAGTTTTTCCACTTTAAATCACAATTCTTCCATAGATCTTATGCCCCCTTATAGAGTCTATTTTATTCTCTCCTTCCCTTCTCAGCTAAACCTAATTTCTCCTGCTTGTAGTGCCCACTTCTTCATTTCCCACTCACTATATAATCCATAGCAATCTACTTCATATATTCAATACTCCAGTGAAGCTGCAATGGTAGAGGTCACACATGACTCTAATAATCATAGTTTCAATAAATACTCTTTAATCACTGTCTTTCTGGACCTCTCTGTTGTATATAACACAGCTGACTGGCTATATTGTAATGCTCGACTCTTTTAAATGAGAAAAATCTTTTCTCATTTTCCTTTTTTTGATCTGATTGCTGCTTCTCAGTCTTTTTTAATGGGCTCTTTATTTACTTCCTTCTCCTAAAAACTGGCCTTTCTCAGGGCTTTCTCCTTGACCCATTTCACTGTACCCACATATCACCTAACATAATCTAGATTGCCTTCAGTGAGTTAATATACACCATAGAATTGTAATGCAGAATTCTTCATACATGTGGATGCTTTCTGGGGATGAGGTTCATAGCTTTCATTATAGTCTCAACATGATTCACCAAAAGTCAATTTAAAATCTACTGAATGCTGTGCTATATCTTATCTATCAGTTCTTGTTATTTTTTGATATCTCCAAAATCCACATAAGCTCCTCTCTGAGTTTTAAGTTCAATCGAGTCTGTTCACTTTGCCAGTAGTGAATTTTCTTACTCCTTATTATACTTTTCAAGGAATTTATTTCCTCATTCCCTTATACCTTTTAGTTCCTGCTCACTTTCCATAAACCAGCACAGGTGTCATTCTCTCCAAGGTATACCAGCTCAGGTATCATCCAAAAAATCCAGAAAAAAAGATCCATGTTTTAACTATCTCTTTTCTGGTAACAAACTATGAGTTCAATAGTTTTAAAAAGTAAAAAACAAATCCTACTGTGTAATAATGGATCACCTTTCTTCCTTTTTCCTTCCTTTGTGCCTCTTTTCTCATTTTCTCCCTTTTTTGCACTGCTGGATCCAACTCTCTGACTGGTATTAAATTATATTTTTTTCCATAAAATACTTATGTAAAACATTCATGTAAGAATAAATGGTATTTTTTGTGTGCTCCCATACCACTTTGTTGTGGAAATGCATGGAAATTGCCTATTATTATGTCAACCTTCCCTAATGGCAAATATTTTACTTAAAGCCTTGGGCAGTGTCTTATTCCTCATTAAAATTCCAGTGATTAATGAATACTATTTAACGATGAAACTAAGCCTGACTTCTTTTGCTCTTTTATTATATTTTTCAAATTGCACAGAAAATCTTTTTTACATGACATGGCATTAGTTTCACTTTTGCCTATTTTATGACATCAGGGTTTTTTTTTAATTCAAAAGAAATTACTAGTTTGTTTTGACTTTGACATGTGAAGGGCTTGAAAGGCATCTCCCCATCACTTTAATTAAAAAAAAAAAAAGCTAAAAAAAACCTCTTTGACTTTAGTTAATGACTTTTCTTGGACTCATTAGAGAATTGAGCTCACAGGACAAACTGCTGCCCCCCAAACCTGGAAAGAAAGACAAATATAGAGAGTCAAAGCTGAATACAGAGAATCACAGCTAAGTTTGGCTTATGTAGAGTAGATGTCACAGCAGATATAAACTGAAAGAAACATTTAAATGGTAATTTTGGTAAATTGCTGGAGACTGGGTGTGGGCTAAGTGTGAGAACTCTCATTGGCACAGCCTCATGGAAGCCACCCAGATTCTGATGGTAAAGATCTAAGAATAATACCCCATATTTTTGACAGGTAGAAGAGAAAAGTAACCATATCAAAATATGCACAAAACATTTCCTATAACAAAGGCCTATTCTTCAAGAGAAAAAACTTTACCAGATCTTTATCAAACCAGAGTGAAGGTTATTGTCCAACTCCAGTATCCAGTCTCACCTAAGGGGAGAAACAGAAAAGCTAAGAAACAATTGGGAAGGTAATAAGCCAGGAACATGTGACCACTAAAAGGCTGAGACTTATTTGTTAGATTATTGAAGGCTCCCTCCCTTATACCTTACAACCACATCAATCAGGCTCCAGTCTAGTAACAGTGGGCTACAATGGGAAGAGCCGCAAGGTGCAGACTCCGCTTAAGAATGAGTTCTTAGGGAAATCCAAAGACCCGAAGGTAACAAAAAAACAAGCACATCAGGAGAAACTGAACTCTCTGGCACTTACAGCTATAGAAATCATTAAATATACATAACTCTTAGCCATATTAACATAAAATCTGAGAATAAAGGCTTATTTACTGCATTTCCTATTACCAAATAAACTGTGTCCAGCTTTGAACAAAAATTATAAAGCATGCTAAAAGGCAAATGAAAAAGCAGCCTGAAGAGGCAAAGCAAGCTTTAATACCAGATTCAGATATAATGTGCATTTTAGAATTAATATAACTAATAGGTTAAAAGCTCTAATAAAAAGTAGGCAACATGCAGAAAAAAAAAGAAAGTACAAGATGGATAAAGTTAGCAGAAAGATGAATACTTTAAGAAAGAATAAGAGTAAATGCTAGAAATAATAAACAGTATAATAAAAGAGTATGTTTGATGGGTTCATCAGGTGATTAGACAGGGCCGAGGAAAGAATGTGTGAGCTTGAAAATAGATCAAAAGAAACTTTCCAAAGTAAAATGCAAAGAGAAAAAAATAAATTTTAAAATCAGAACAAAACATCTTGAATTCTGGGATAATTTTATAAAGTATGACATATGCATAATGTGAGTAATAGGTGAAGAAATAAAGTAGAAGAAATATTTAAAGTAATAATAAATGAGAATATTCTGAAATTAATTATAGTTACCAAACCATAAATTTAGGAGGTGCAAAGAACACAAAGCAGGTGAATACCAAAATAGTTACCCATAGCCAAATTGTATTCAAATTGCAGAACATTGAAGACAAAAAATTTTTAAAGAAGCCAGGAAAAAAAGGTCATCTTACTTATATAGGAAAAGAATAAAAATTATGCAGACTTCTCATCAGAAGCCATACAAAGAAGAAGAGAATGAAATGAAATATTTAAAGTAGTTAAAGAAAAAAACACACAGAACCTAAAATTCTACATGTATTGAAATTATTCTTGAGAAGTTTCTCTAACAAATATAAGTTGAAAAAATTTGTTGCAGTAGACATGCCCTACAAGAAATGTTAAATGAAGTTTTTCAGAAGGAATAAAAAATATATAGGTCAGAAATGCATATGTACATAACAAAAGAGTGTCATAAAATTAATCAATAAAAAATTAATTCTTTTCTTATTCTTATTTAATCTAATAGACAGTTATTCAAATTAATAATGGTAAAAATATATTGAGTGATTATAGCTTATGAATAAGTGAAATAAATATAGCAATGTTACAAAGAATGGGGGGAAGAAATTGGTAATATTCTTTTATAAACCACCTGCACTACCTGTGAAGTGGTACAGTGTTACCTGAAAGTGGATGTAGGTTTTAAAAAATATATATTGCAAGGTATAGGGGAACTATTTAGTGTTTTCTAAAAAAAAATACATACCATATGCTAAGAGGGGAAAAATGGCATTATACAATTTAATTAAATTATCTGATTCAATTAAATCAGAGAAAGCAGAAAAATAACAAAAACAAAAGTACAACAAATAGATAACATTTACAAATATGGTAAATATTAATCTAACTATATGAATAACACTTTAAATGTGAATGATCTAACAAACAAACTCAAAGGCAGAAATGGTGAGAGTCATTGAAAATATAAGGCCCAATCATATGCTATCGATAGGAAGTCTACTTTAAATATAAAGACACAAGTAGGTCAAAAGGATTGACAAAGCTGTATTGTATTAACACTAATCAAAAGAAAACTGGATTCGCTGTATTAAATTCAGGCAAAGCAGACTTCAGAACAAGGAAAATTTTCAGGAATTAAGAAGGGAATTACATAATGATAAAAGGATTGATTCTCCAATAAGACATAAAAATCCTTAACGTGTGTGCTCCTATAAACAGAACACCAAATTCATGGGGCAAAAATGAATAGAACTGCAGGAAACAATAGACAACCTGCTATTATAGCTATTATAGAGACTGCAACATGCCTCTTTCAGTATTTGCTAGATCCAACGGGCAGAGCACTGCTAAGGAAGTAGTTGAAATGAACAGTACCATGAGATAAGTTGATCTAATTAACATTTATAGAATACTTCATTCACCAGCAGCAGAAAACACATTATTTCAATTTTCCATTGAATATTCACCAAGATAGACCACATTCTTTACCACAAACACACTTTAACAAAAAGAATAGATATCATGCAAAGTGCATTCTTAGACCACAATAAAATTATATTAGAAACAATAATGGAAAGATATGTGGAAAATCCCCCAAATATGTGGAGATTAAACACTATACTTCTAAATAACAGGTTGGTCAAGGTAAAACTCTTAGAAGAAATTTTTAAAATATTTTGAACTTAACGAAAATAAAAATATGACCTTAAATGCTGTGGGATACAGCAAAAGCAATGCTTAGATGGAAATATATAGCATTAAATTCATATATTAGAAAAGAAGAAAGATCCAAAAGTAATTAAGCTTCTACCTAGGAAACTGAAAATAAAGGACAATTTAATCCTAAAGCAAGAGAGAAAGTAATAAAATGTGGAGTAGAAATCAATGAAGTTTAAACAGAAAGCCAATACAGAAATTCAACAAAGTAAAAAGGTGGCTCTTTGGAAACACCAATAAAATTAATAAGCCTCTATCCAGGCTGACTAGAAAAAAAAGGAGAGAGAAGACAAAAATTATTGATACTGAAAATAAAAACAGAAGTTATCAATACTGATTTCTTAACCATTAAAAGGATAATAAAGTAGTATTATAAACAACTTTATGACAACAATGTTGGTAATTTATTTGAAATGGGCCACCTCCTTGAAAACACAAACTACCAAAGCTCAACACAGCCGAAATAGAGATACGGAATAGGCTTGTATCTTTTAAATAAATTGATTGATAAATTATAGTCTTAAAAGAAAACAAAGCACCAATCTGGATGGTTTCATTGGTGAATTCTCCCAACAATTTAAAGAAGAAATGATAGGAATACTCTACAGTCTCTTCCAGAAAAGAGGAAAGACTTCTTAACTTGTTCAAGAAGGCCAACATTATCCTAATACCAGAGCCAGGTAAAGACATTACAAGAATAGAAAACTAAATCAATATATCTCATGAACATTTATATAGAAAAACTTCAAGCACACTATTAGCATATAAAAATGTACCACACAAAGTACATAACAATCAGTGTTATCAATACCTATGAAATACCTTCCCCTTATAGTAAAAAGGTTAGTTTAATGTTAATATTTTAAATCACAAGAAAAATTAAAATCTCATTGTATTCAACAGTTTTAATTATATATGCTCAACATATTTTTCAGTATTTACAGCATGAAACTGCAGGCTCTCATATATATTTAATATTCTATAAATGGTGATTACATGGCTCCTGAATGAATGAAATTCAACCACTCTGATTTTATTTACTAATCTCCAGTAGATAACTTGATGAACAGCAAACTACTTTAAATCTAAAATCCAAACCAAGATACAGGAAAAGCTAAAGAAAAGAATGGTACAAAATTGAATAAAATCTTTCTATATTACTGAGAATTGGTGATCCTAGTTATGAAACACATATTTTCATGATGCATAGACCTATTTGTCAAAGCTACTTGTCTCAAAGTAGCAGATGAAAATAATTACCCATTTCATTGTGCTCAGTTTATTCAGTCATTATGGATGTCCCAAAAGCAGAATGAGTGTTATCATGAAACACTTTATTTGTAAAAATGGTCAACAAATTAATGATTATTAAAATAAACTTTTCTCAGAAATTAAATATTTTAGGCAATAATGACATGCTTTTCTATTTGCTGATCCTTTCAGTTGCCCTCTGCTTAGCTCAAACTCCTTGGTGCAGCTAAACTCATAACTCAAACGTTTCTTCCTTCGTTAATTGCTTCAAGTTGCATCTGAGGCTATGCTGTGAGGAAGCATCATGCTGACACTGTCAACCCCACATAACTTAAAGGAGCAAATTATCAGGGTTTTTTTTTTTTTTCCCTAGCTATCTAGACTATTTATTCACCAATATGTCAGAGAGGCAATGTCTGCTTTTAGGACACTTACGTCTTATATGATGTATTTGCCATTTGTCAGCGCAGCCAACTGAGAGTGCCTAAGCCTTTACCTGACTGTATTAAAGAAACTTTAAAATGAAGAATACATTTTTGAAAAGTTAAACTTAATAGTCATTTATGGTTTTTATTAGACATCTTCATTGACTTGTCATTTTATGTCTTTAAAATATGCTTCCATTTGTCAATGAAATATTAAAATGTATATTTTCTCTTTTATATAAATGATAACATACATTTTAACACATTCAAATAGTTCATGGAAAAAATACCTTGGTGGAAAGAATAAGAACTATGTCTATTTCAGACTAAATTTATTTGAATTTAATAGGAAGAAAGCTTGATAGAAAGAATAGAAATCATAATGACTCTGTATTAGTCTGTTCTCACACTGCTATAGGAAATGCCTGAGATGGGTAATTTATTAATATAAAGAAAATAGGTTTAATTAGCTCACAGTTCTGCAGGCTGTACAGGAAGCATGATGCTGGCATCTGCTCAGCTTCTGGGGAGGCTTCAGGAAACTTAAAATCATAACAGAAGATGAAGGGGAAGAAGTCATGTTTTACATGGCTGGATCAGGAGCAAGAGAGAGGGAGGGGGAGTTGCTACACCCTTTAAAACAACCAGATCTCCTGACAGCTCACTCACTCACTGTCACGAGAACAGCAACCAGGGGATGGTGCTAACCTATTCATGAGATCTCCGCCCCCATGATCTAATGAACACCCACCAGGCCACCACCTCCAACACTGGGGATTACAATTTGACATGAGATTTGGTGGGAACACAGATCCAAACCATATCAGATTCTTTCAGATTTAATTTGTTTAAATTTAAGCTAAGCCAACTCCTTTAAGTATTACAATGTAAGGTTTTAATGACATTAGTACCTAATTGTAATTGACTTAATTCTTTCTCTTCTATCTCCCTTGTTTACCCTCTCTCTCTTTGTATTCTTGGCTAAAGTTTGAGGATGTACTAAAGTGTCTTAGGATGTCATTTGTCTATTTGGGTAGAATGACTGCAACTATCTGCAGAGATGATGCCTTCATAGGGCTCTGTATACTCAGGCTTAAATTTGTCTTTCAGAATCACAGCAGCAGCTCACTCATTTTCAATAGACATCTTAGAGCTCTTCACTAGCCCCACTGGAGATGGTAACCTGCCTGAAATTCATTAAGGAAATGCCAATCCTGAGATGCCTCTTTCTAGAAGTCTTGTTTGTTTTTTTCTGCATGGAGGCATTATCTACTGATCTTATGCTTACACTTAATTCTTGTTTAAATTGATTTCATTCTATTTAGCACCATTTAATATGCTATCTCAGAGGAATTTATGTATTTTTTATTTATTACATCATCTCTCCAGTAACTTAGTTATTATTTACTTATATATTCCCTAACCTTTAATGAAATGTCTAGGACAGTTTCAGAAAAGAAAAGACATACATTTTAGAGTAATTGCATTGTTTTCCTTTCAGAAGGCAATTCGTAGACATTGTATTCACCATAACCTCCCTATTGTTAACTCCTTCAGGACAGGTTCTGAATTCCATTCTTCATTATGTTCCCACAACCTAGTACAGTGCATATTATATTTAGTGGTCATTAAATGTATTTTAACTAATTGGGCCATGTTATCAAATCACTAAGACAGTAGTAATAAAAGATGGCAATATATGTCCTACTTGAAGAGAGAACTCAACATGTATAGAGGTGAGCATTGGATCTATTTTCTTTTTTGACCAAAAAAAAAAAAAAGTTCGGGAATAGCATAGTTCCAGGTTTAGACATTGTATTAAAATGAATGGGGACTGTTGGCAATTTTATTTGGGAAACAATTAACAAATTAATCTTATTCAACACTAGTCCATATGGGATGTAAAAGGTACCATATGCATAGTTTGCACCTGTGAATGAACAACTGTTCAGTCGTCATAATGATAGGGGATTTGCATATAGTCTTTCATTCTTTTCAAGGTAATTTGCAGCTCTATTATGAATCAATGAACACAATATATTTAATCATTTTACCAAGACCGTGATATGCTCAATTAACAAAATAAAAGTTAACCAAAAGACCAAGATCATGGGTATGACTGTCTCAAGTCAGAATAAGTTTATTCCAGCTGAAAAAATGATCACTTTACAGATACAGTAATACATTCAAGATGTCATTGAACCTACGAAAATTGGAATGCCATTTCCTAAACTTCAATCATTTGGGGAACACCTCTGCATTCTTTTTTTTTTTTGAGACAGAATCTCGCTGTGAAGCCCAGCCTGGAATGCAGTGGAGTGATCTCAGCTCACTGCAACCTCTGCCCTCCAGGTCCCAGTTCAAGCAATTCTCCTGCCTCAGCCTCCCATGCATTCTTGTTAAAATGTCTGTTGGTATATACATAACCCTATCAATAATTAATATTTGTAATTTATTATTTTACTGCATATTTTTCTATAAAAGAAAGAAAATATTATATAGATGGAGTGGATGTCACTTTTGTCCTTCAGGACCAGTTTTTTTCAATTTCCCAAAAATAGCTCCTGTTATGAATTTAGCACCCATTGAGTGAGCCATCCCTATTGATACATATAGACATAGATTGTTCATTTTATCCATTCTATTTGTAGACATAGCTTGCTCTCACTTTTTTTTTAAGTTTCAAGAACTGCTACAATGAATAGTTCCATAAATGTCTCCTGTTACACATGAGCAGCCTTTACAAATGTGCTAGACATTGAAAAATTCTTCCAAAGTGGTTGCACCCAATTATCTCCCACCTGCAATGTATGAGATTTCCTTTTTCTCTACAACTTCATCAAAATGTGGTGTTACCAAAGTTTTAAAAATATTTTTTGTATGTCAATCTGATTATTGTGCAATGGTATGTCACTGTTTTTAGATTTGCATTTTTTCAATTACTAGTAATGCGACTATATTTTCATATATGTGTTAGTCATTGCATTTCCTTTTATCTAAATTGCCTTTTCAAATGCTTTGATTATTTTTCCATTAGGCAATATTTTCCACCTTGATTCTTAATTAATTGTCTGCACTGCATGTTGCAGATATCTTTTCTCAGAATGTAACTTGTCATTTTACTTGGCTTATGCCTTTTTTGGCAAAAAAACTGTATATATTTTGCCATAGTCAAACATTTGTTTGTGCTGTGTTTTTGTTCATGACTTATATTTCTAGGTTCTTATCTAGGGAACCTTTCCTACTCCAAGGTCGTAAATATAATATCTATTTTATTCCAACAGTTTTAAAGTTTATTTTCACATTTAAGAATGTGACCCCCTATGATTTTTCTTATGTTTGGTGTAAAACAAAGTTATATACATATATACATTTTATATATATATATATATTATAAAGCTAGTTTTATATATTATAAAACCTTAACATTTATTAAACGGCTTATCCTTCGCTAATGATTAAAATAATTCCTCAGTCATACATCAAATACCTCATATACAATATCTGGCATTGGACTCTAATGTTTTCCATTTTTAATTAAAACTACACTGATAAAATACTGTATTAATTATTATAGATATATACAAATGCTTGGGGAGGGCAAATCTCTTGTGTTTATTTTTCTTCAGATAGATTTTTATGCTTTTATTCTTTATGCATTTTAGAATCAGTTTCCTTATTTTCAGGAAATATCTTGTAGAAATGTTGATTGGCGGGTTTCCTTATATCTATAGATATTTTGATGAGAAACAACATTTGAAAATTACTACTGCACCTTCTCATCCTTGAACTTACCCAGTTACATAAAATGCAGTGGTGCCAGACCAATCGCTTCCCTGTTGAAGTTTGTGATCAAAAGGGAGGAGACAAACAAGGAAGCAATCAATGTATGAAACATGAGTTGGCGAATGGTGCTACAGAGAAACAGCCCAAGAAAGTGGACAGAGGATGCCAGGACAGAAAACAGAACTTTATGTGGGAAAGGAATTAGGGACTGCCTCACTGATCATGTGACATTTGAACAGAGACCCAAGAAAGTCAGGGGTGTTTTGGGGACAGGCATTTCGAATAGAGGGAACCAACAGTGCCAAGACTCTAAGACTCTAAAGTGGAAATTTCCTGGTTCTAGGAAAAGCAAAAAGACTGAAAGACTGGAGCAGGGTGAGTGGAGATGAAAACAAAGGGTAGCGCAGTGGGTGAGGTCAGAATTGCAGTAGGGACTAGACCAGGGATCTTGTAGAAACCTGTTATGGACTCTGGCTTTATTCTGAATGAGAAACGAAGACTGGCAAATTTTGGATGGATCTACCCTGTATTGTAGAAGGATCGCTGTGCCTACTGGTGATGAGAATACACTGCAGAGGGGCACAGGCAGAAGGAAAGAGACTAGCTGTGAAAGTAGCCCACTGATGACTTCATTTTATGTCCTTCAATAACAATTTTATAAAAATTCCTAATGTTCTCCTACAACTTACGTTAGATACTGTTGATACGTACATATCTAACATATGTAGGTATGTTAGATACTGCAAGATTACTCGGCTCTTTTTATTTGCTCTAACAGATTATAGAATTTTTCTCAGCTTTTTCAGGTATACCATCATAGCTTCTGGAAATAATAATGACGACTTAATATCTTAGATATCTTCTTTCTCTTCCTTTTTCACTTTACTTTGTATTAGTATCAGTATTTTCCTTTCTTTGTGTGTGTGTGGTAGTTGTATTTTGTCTTTGTCTTACCTAGGTCCTCTGTTAATTTTGACACAATTGTGATCCTTTAAAGTTTCACTGATAATTATGCAGCTTGTTTCAAATTTTTAATAAATATCTTTTACCAGATTGAAGAAGTTCTCTCATCCTAATTTAATAAGAGTAAGTATCATAGGCAAATGTGAAATTTCATCAAATACTGTTTCTACACCTTTTGATGTGTTTATATTTTTTTCTGTTATGATTTGTCATTGTAGTGAATTACATTGATTTCTTTTTCGACAATGAACCATTCTTATATTCCTAGGATAAATCTACTTGGCAGTAATGTATATTTTAATACACTGTTTTGTGTATTTTTTAAAAGGAATTTTCGTCAATATACTTGTATTTATGTTTATAAATTAGATTTGACTGCGGTTTTCTTTTCTTGTTTTTTCCTTGTTTAATTTTCATACCAAGTTCATACTTGCTTTATGAAATGAGTTAAGTTGATGCCATCTAAAAAAATACTTAAAAGCAATCTGTAAAGAGTAGAAATATTTTGTACCTTCAAGGACTGGCAATATTTATCTCAGACACTGTCTGTACCAAAGAAATTGATAATTTTTCTTGTCTTGTCTTGTCCTGTCCTATCTTTTTTCTTTTTTTTTGGGACAGAGTCTCACTCTGTCACCCAGGCTGCTGGAGTGCAGTGGCACATAATCTGGGCCCACTGCAACCTCCACCTCCCGGGTTCAAGCAATTCTCTGCCTCAGCTTCCCCAGTAGCTGGGACTACAGGCGCACCACCACGCCCAGCTAATTTTTGTATTTTTAGTGGAGATGGGGTTTCACCTTGTTAGCCAGGCTGGTCTCGAATTCCTGACCTCAAGTGATCCACCCGCCTTGCCTCCCAAAGTTCTGGGAATTCAGGTGTGAGCCACTGTGCCTGGCCAAATTGAAAATTTTTCTATATTAGAATTGAGAATCTTTTGAAAGACACAAAAAAGAAAGTGAAATAATAAGCCAAAGATTAAGAGAAGATATTTGCAATATGTATAACTGATGAGGAACAACATCTAGAAAATACATGAAATACTTATTTAAAATTAAATTGAAAAGGTAATACAAAACACTAGTAAAATCCAATACATTAATATAACAATGTAATATAAGAGTAAGCACTTTACAACAGAAGAAATCCAAATAGCCATTAAATATAAACAGATGCTGAACCTTATTAGTAATCAATAAAATGCAAATTAATACCACAATGATACCACTATACCCCATCAGGTTGAGAAAATGTAAAAGTCTGGCAATACTAAAGTTTGAGGAGAAACAGAAATTTTCACATACTACTTTTGAGAGTGTGAATTGTCACAACTATTTTGGCAAACAAAATTATGCATTCCATTCCTAAGTACTGAATTTGTGGACACATATAACCAGAATAATATATAAAAATGTGCCTAGCAGCGTTATTCTCAGTAGCCCCTAAACTGGAAACAAACCAAATGTCCATCAATAGCAGAATGCACAAGTAAATTAGGGCATATTTCTATAATAGCATGATAGAAAACAATGAAAATAAATGAGCTATGGCGACTCACAACTAGATGGCTGAATTTTAAATATGCAGTGTTGGGAGAAAGAAACCAGACATGAAAGAGTGCATAGATTATAAATTCACTTATATAACATTCAAATACAGCCATAACTAAACATATTTTATTGTGCCAATTTATTATTGCTGTGTTACTAATTCCCCCAAAACTGTGTGGCATAAAATAACAGCTACTTTATTATTTTATTGAACCTGTGGGATTAGAGATATGGCTTCTCTCTACCTCATAATGTTTGGGGCTTCAGTTTGGGAGACTTGCATGGCTAGAATATCTCAAACAGGTAGGAGCTGGAACCAACAGAAGGTTCTTCCTCCACATCTCCACCTGGGCTCAGCTGAGACTGTTGGTCACAGTGCCTACAAGCAATCCGCCATGTTGATTGGACTTCTCACAGCATGAAGACTGTTTCTGAGAAGGCATTTATGGAGAGTAGGCAATTGAGGAGACTTGGGCAAAGGCTGCATAAGCCTGAAAATCATATAGTGTCACTTCTGCCATACTGTACCAGTCAAAGAGGTCACAACCCTGCCAGATTCAAAAAGAAGGAATATAAGCAAAATTCTCAATATGGAGTGTGTCAGAGGATCTGACAATTCCAATAAAAAGTCTCCATCCCACATTGGATCCCCATTTCATTCTTCCTTCTTGAAGGCAAATGTTATTACTAGATTTTTAAAAATTCTTCCATTATCAGTTCATTCAAATATGTATTATATCATTTGTCTTACCTAAATAGGATTATATGTACTTCCATGCCTTGTTTTATCTCCCATTATTTCTGGGTTTAAACACTTGCAAATATCCCTTTTAAACAGAAAGATCTTAATACTCCACCAGTTAATCGAATCAAGCTGAACTTTAGTAACTTTACTTTCATTGTACTAATTTTAATTACCATCTACTTATGGCAAAGAAGAATTCCTTTATAATATATTTAGGTAAAATTTTAAAACTTGAGTCCATTTAAGGAAAAAACATTAAAGTCCAAAGGACATTCCAATCAAGATAGCCCTAGAATCACTGAAAGAATCATTAAATAATATAGTCAGGACGCACACAGTGGCTCATGCCTGAAATTCAGCACTTTGGGAGGCCAAGGCAGGAGGATTGCTTGAACCCAGGCATTCAAGACCAGCCTGGCAACATAGGGAGACCCTGTCTCTACAAAAACTTTAAAAATTAGCCAGGCATAGCGGTACATACCTCTGCTCCCAGCTACTTGGGAGGTTGAGCTAGGAGGATCACTTGGGCCCAGGAGATTGAAGCTGCAGTGAGTCATGATCATACCACTGCACTCAGCCTGGGCAACAGAACAAGACCCTGCCTCAAAAAAAAAAGGGGGAATATAATAAGCAATTATGAAAGAATGAATACAAGTGAACTGAGAGGATGTGCATTGCAAAAACAAACCTAAGTCTAGTGAATTATACACCGTAGATAGTACTTTTACTACTATTAGTTTTGTTTTTGTAAGATTTGGAACTAAATTTCTGTAAGACAATAATATGGAATTCAAAAGGGAAAAGGATAAAGGAGTAGTTAAAACATGGTAAGTTGCTTATTTTCTGGAGAGAAGGATAAGGATACTGAAAACCTCATAAAGTTCTTAAAAATTAATATTTAATAGCAAAACAAACTGTAAATTTAGGATCAACATTAGCAAAGCATAGCAGAAGGCTGGTAGAACAAAACAACTATTAATACAGTGCAAGAAGAAGGAAAAATGAGACAAGGAAATGAGATAAAAAAAGGCCTGGCATATAAAAGCTACCAGATACACACAAGCAACATCAGTGTGCTCTTCTAAACATTGTTGTAATTGTAAAGTGTTGCTCCAGATTCTCTGACACACTCTATATTGAGAATTTGGTTTATATTCCTTCTTTTCTAACCTGACAGGGTTGTGACTTCTTTGACTGGTACAGTATGGCAGAAGTGACGCTATATGATTTTCAAGGTTATGCAGCCTTTGCCCAAGTCTCCTCAATTGCCCACTCTCCATAAACGCCCTCTTAGAAACAGTCTTCATGCTGTGAGAAGTCCAATCAACATGGCGGGTGGCTTGTAGGCACTGTGACCAACAGTCCCAGCAGAGCCCAGGTGGAGAAACAGGGGAAGACCCTTCTGTTGGTTTCAGCTCCTACCTGTTTGAGACGTTCTAGCCATGCAAGTCTCCCAAACTGAAGCCCCGAACACTATGTGGTAGAGAGAAGCCATACTGTAAACAATATATTTACATTACCTGTCCAGAATTACATTAAGTTACAAACAGGAAAAACAAATTAGCATCAAACTAACATGTTTATTGACTTAATAAGGGAGTAGTGAAAAAAATTGAACACTTAGTAAATTTCTCACTGTGATTCAATCCTATTTAATATTATGTCTATGAACCACCTAAAATTATCTCTTGGTCAATGACAAACAGCCCACATTTCAGAAAACATTGCAGTAGTGAAAAAAATCTCTTCAAAATTAGCATTATTTTGTTCAAATAAAATATGCTTCTCTGTAACTGGCTCACATACAAGAAATATTTCCCATTGAGAGGCTCTAGCCCACTGAGAATGCAATTATTCTGAAGATAGAGATGAATTCAAAATATTTAGAAACCCTTGGCAAGAGTAATGAAAGAGAAGTACTATGAATCTTCCTGACACTTTTTTCACTATAACTTTGACCATTTTCTCTTAGAATTTGGGATGTCTGTGAAAAATGCTGTATGTTTTCTTAAGGGATTTTTGGTTGAATTCATATCTAAAGATGACTGAACTGGCTACAATCTAAAGACTGATAATAAAACATCCTAATTATCTTCATGAGATGAAACGCCCTCTTTTTTTTTACTAAATGAATACAGCCGTTCAATAAAAAATTGATTAAAAGCATTGGTAAAATATTCCAGTTTGCTTTCTCTTTTAAAATACAATTTATTTAGCTCAGACTTACATTGTTTTTTTATTACTCACATCTACTTTAGCAACTCTTATTTAAAATATTCAATTTGCCTTCTTTCAAATGGACTTTCCGAGAGCTTTTGGTACTATGAACTTATTGTATGATGAAATGTGGTCTGAAATAAGTCTCCTGACATTTTGCTTTAATTAGACAAGTAAATGCTAAAAGCTGTGGCATAAAAGGCATCATTTGATGAGGTTCATGAATCCGAAGAAAGCCATTTTCTACAAAATGTGCCACAGATCCAGCTCTGCTGGCATCCAGTTCTGTATTTCAACTTTATATCTTTTCTTGCATTCACTGTTAGCTGTCCACGGACTCAAAGAATATTAGAACCTTAGAGATCACTTATTTTTTCCCTCTCATTTGCAGAGACCCACAAAGGTTAAGTCTTACTCAAAGTTACAGTGAGTCAATGGCAGAAATGAGAAAACTCATTATTTCCCACGACATTAAGCTCCTGGAACATGAGCAGTGCCCTGGCAGATTACAGATGTCCTTTTGGAATGCTTCCAAATTCAGTGTTCTCTAAGCTGTTCTTTCCAACCATTTCCACATCATAATACACAAAGAAAATGATATAATATTTGTAGAGTATGCTGAGGTATAGAGATAAGCCTGTTTTCAGAGGCAATTGGCCTAGAGGCACCACAAAGGAATTGCTGTTCCCATACACCTGGAACCGATTTTTCTAGGGCAAGGAGGCAGGAAGCCTTGCTCTGATTGAGGATATACCTGACTTCTTTGCTAACCCATTTACCATGTTGAGGATGAATACCCTGGAATTAGTTCCCAAGGGGTTTGGGAAGGGAACAGGGGGAAAAAGAAGGCCTATATAGTTATACCAAGATGTTCTGGGGTTAGTAAATATCAGGCCACAAACACATTTTCTTTCTTCATCTTTTCCTTTTCACTTTCATAAAACTTCATCAAACAAAGGAGAATGGCTCTCCATCCTGTTTGTTGCATATAGCAAGGCAGTGTTCACCAGACACTATGCAGATCTTTCCTCTAAGACTCAGAACTGGCATAATCTTTAGTGTCTTTAAGCTCTTTATTTTTACTTTTTAATGTTTGGTCATTCTACCTTTTTAAAAATTAGCAAGTACATGATAATTTCTATCTAAATGTTTGGGTCTGTTAGCTTACAGGTCCAGAAAACATAAATATAAATGAAGAAAAGGCAAATGTATGTATTGAGTGCTAGTTTGTTTATTTTCTATTACAAAATGCCTATTCATTTTAGAAATATAGACAAGCAAAGGGGAGATGACTGATTAATCATTTCCCTGATACAAACATAATTAGCATATCAAATGTTTTTCTAGTTCTTTCACTATTTCTGTGCATACATTTAAAGTAAAGCTGCCATTTAAAAATCTTCTACATAATGCTTTATAAGCTGCTTTTTTATGCCTTGTGAATATCTTTCCAGATTATTAGTTATTCTTGTGAGCACAGTGATTCTCAATATTTTATTTTTCTGTTACATGTCTCCTGAAGATATCAAAACATTCCTATGAGTAACAGTGGATGACTACAGTAGAGTTTTTTCAGGGGGGAAGGCAAACTCCCCCAACTTCCACATGGAGTGCCAAAATCTGAAAATAAGAATATGAGGGGCCTAAGAGAGGTAGTCACCCATCCACCATGACATGTAAAATCATAAAAATAGATTTTTCTTGGTTAATGCTTATAAGTTTTCTTTTGCTGTTTCCTCTAAACAGTTTTGACAAAGTTATGCCAACTTATGTATCTTATATATAAATATATATTATATATACATTTATATTATATAGAAGCATTATATAGATTTTTTATATATTATTTATATTATATATAAATATATATTTATAGTCATATATATTTCATAGAAAAGCAATTTTGAAATCAAAGCCTTTCCTTACCTGTTACTCTCAAAAAGCTGATGACTGACTTGTTTGTTTATGTACGTTAATTTCAAATTGAAGATTAGCAAACAAAAATGCATAGTGATTTATACTTAGAGCATGTAAAATAAAGCATAGTAGCTATTTATATACTTATTCCCTGTTCTCAAGAAGTTTACAGTTATATCAAATGGGATATTTTGACTGCAGTAAAAAAAGTCACAATTCAAAATATCTTCCCCAAAACAACATTCATCGCATGTAACAAGAGGTCAAGATGACCCAGGCATGGCAGCAGGCTCTGGCTCGGCTTCCCCGTGGTTTTCTTCACTCAGTCTCCCTAGCTTGGCAGTGAGGTGGCTACAGTAAGCCCAGAGGTCAAATGCAGACAAAGCCACATGCAGAGGAAGAAAGCAGCGGAACCTTCTTGTCTTTCTTTCTTAGCCATGAGCAAGCCTTAACTGAAACCACTGCTCTTCCCCTTGTTCATTGGCTGGTCATCAATCTATTCCTAAGCTAACTCCTGGCAAGGAGTTATAGAATTGCCAGGACACCTGAGATTTCTTTGGAGTGAAGCAGATGCTGAAAAGCCCTTGCGAGAACAACCTATTTGGGAAGTTGAAGAAAACACACATGGAAGTAAATGACAGGCAGTATGTGATTAACAATGGGGATGCCTAAACCTGGCTAGTAATCAGAATTTTTAATAAACTAATAAGTACATCATCCTTTCAAAAATATGATTCAGTAGGTTTGGGGTGAGGCCAGATATTCTTATTGTCTCAATCCCCAGATGACTCTGATTCTATATTATAATACAATAGCTATTCAACACCATAGTAGTTCATTCAGCTCCTTAAAGAAGCATGCATATGTCACATAACAGAGAAATTCTCACATTAAATAAGGGAAGAAAATGATAACATATATTCCAGGGTAGAATGGCGTGCTTTCAGGCACAGTGGTGCATAAACTACCAGCCACAAGGTAATTCTGGATATACTGCCAATTTCTCTTGAGTTCTCTGTCCTGGCCCAGAGATCAGCTCCCTTTATCACTCTCTGCAGGGTTTCTGGGCCTCTTCTCTATATAATCCCCCTCCATCTGGTTGCCAACCTCTAGCTGAAGTTCGTGCCCCTACTGGCAGCCTGTTCTCACAAATCCTTAATTCTTGCTCTCTGGAGGCAGTGCTCATCTTGTCTGTATATTAGAATCACCAGGAGAGCTTTTAAATATGGGCTGTAGATTTCCTCTTTCTGCTGTAACGTGCAAAGAATTTAACAGTCAGCACTGCTATCTTTACAACAAGGAAAAGAGGTAAAAATTGAAAATCAGTGACTTTCCTTGGATCCATCAGCGAACTGAGGTTGCTGCACAAACTACCATCCCAAAACCTGGAGAGAGGGGCACATCCAGAGAGATGCAGCAACTCAGATCTCCTTCCTCAAAAGCCGCTGGAGCTAACAGTCGATAGGAAAAGGTAATGTGGATGGACTCCTGGAGGCTGAGTGTGGACTGGCATAAGACTGAGCCATTTCTGGAGCTGCAGTCTGAATGAGGTGCCACACTTTCATGGGCTTTCTCTCTAGAAAGCTCACCAGGTTCTCATGGTGCAGATCACAGTAAGATACTTCAGTATCTCTGACAGAGGAGAGAGAGTAACACCGGGAAACACTCCCAAAGATTTATCCATTAAAAACGCCTACTCTCGGCCGGGCGAGGTGGCTCACGCCTGTAATCCCAGCACTTTGGGAGGCTGAGGCGGGTGGATCATGAGGTCAGGAGATCGAGACCATCCTGGCTAACACGGTGAAACCCCGTCTGTACTAAAAAAACAAAAACAAACAACAACAACAACAAAAAATTAGCCAGGTGTGGTAGCAGACGCCTGTAGTCCCAGCTACTCGGGAGGCTGAGGCAGGAGAATGGCGTGGAACCTGGGAGGCGGAGCTTGCAGTGAGCCGAGATCGCGCCACTGCACTCCAGCCCGGGCAACAGAGCAAGACTCCATCTCAAAAAAAAAAAAAAAAAAAAAAGGTCTATTCTCCACAGGAAAGGACTTTGCTAGGGCGTAATTCTGAAATTTTATCTCAGTTGAGGAGAGGAATTCTACTTCATCTTCCTCTAGCCTTTCTATATCACCTAAAAGTGATACCTTCCACACAGCCAACTAATCAAAAAAGAAATACATAGTAATTGTATACATATAACACATAGTTAATAGGCTCAGGACTTTATGGAAATAGATAAAAATTCTGCAGCCAGGGAAGAGACTGGGTGTTGAAAGGAGAAATTCTATACTATAAGAGAACAGAAGCCCACTAAAAGACTGAGAGTCAAAGGGATGTTATAGAACGCTTCTTCTTCCCCAAACTTTACCACAACAGCAAAAGGAGCCCAGTATAATAACAGTGGATTGCAGCTGAAAGAACTGCAAGACATAGATTCTCTCTGAGGAGCAGCAGACAATGAGCCCCTGTACTAAGAGGAAGACAAAAACTAGGACTCCAAAGGAATTTGGAGCTTCAGATACCTATAGCTACAGCAAACAGCAAACACAGCCCAACTCCTAGTCAGATTAGCAGAAATTTGGATATTAAGTTCTGAAGAGACAAAGTCATCAGAACCAGGCTCAGATATGACACAGATACTGGAATTATCAGACAGGAAATTACTAATAACTACGATTTAAAATGTCAAGAGCACTAGTGAGAAAAGTAGACAACATGTTAGAACAGATGGGTAATGTAGGCAGAGAAATGGAAGTGATAGGAAAGAATTAGATTGGAATGCTAGAATTTATTTATTTTTAATAGCAAAAAAGAAGAATGCCTTCAATGGGCAAACTGGTAAGCCTGACATAGTCAAGGAAAGAATCAGTGAACTTAAAGATAAGTCAGAGGAAATCTTCCCAGTCTGACATGCAAAAAGAAAAAAAAAATTAAAAACAAAAGGCCCACAAAACAGAACATCCAAAAACTATGGGGCTATATTGAAAACATATTTTTCTCTAGCTCACATAGACCACATGCTGGGCCATGAAATAAACCTTATTCGATTTAAAGGATGGAAATAATGTTTTTAGAACACTATGGAATTAAACGGGAAATCAACAACAGAAAATATATTAATATATTAATAGCTGTAAAATCCTCAAATATTTGGTAATTAAACAGCACACTTTTAAATAACTCATGGATTAAAGAAGCCTCAAGGTAAATTAAAAATATTTTAAACTAAATGTAAATATAAAATGAAATGTCAAAAATAGTTGGATGTAAATAAAGTAATGGTTAGAAGGGAATTTATAGCATAAAATGCATGTGTTAGAAAATAATAAAAATTTAAACCCCATAACCTAAGGTCCCAGCTTAGGAAAGTAGAAAAAGAAAGGCTAATTATACCTAAAACAAGCAAAAGAAACAAATTAGTAAAAATTAGAGCAGAATTCAACAAATTGGAAATCAGGAAACAATATAAAAAATCAACAAAACCGAAAATTGATTTGCTGAAAAGATCAATCAAAATGTATAAACCTGCAGCCAGGGTAACCAAGGAAAAGCAGAAGAAGAAATCACCAGTATCAAATATGATAGAGGAGCCATGACTACTGATCCCATTTAAAGGATATTTAAAGGATGCCTTTTTAAAGGATAGTAGGCAAATACTACAAACAACTCTTGTCCAACAGATTTGATAACCTACTTAAGTACACAAAATTTTCAAAAGACACAAACCATCAAAACTCACCCAAGGAAATGAAAATAGACAGAAAAGCCCTATATCTATTAAGTAAATTGATTCAGTAATTAAAACTTACCAAAAAAGAAAGAACCAGGCCCAGGTGGTTTTATTGGTGAATGTTACCAAACATTCAAAGAGAAATTATACTGATTTTCTACAATTTCTCCATAATGTAGAAATAGAAAGAACACTTCTTATCTCATTTTATTAAACTAACATTACCTTATGTCAACATAAGGCACTGCAAGAAAATAAAACTACAGACCAACATGTCTTATAAATGAAGATGCCATCGTTAATCAAATAGTAGCAGATTGAATCCAGCAATATACAAAAAGGTTAATACATCACAACCAAGTGGTTTATTCCAGGAATGCAATATTGCTTCCAACTTTCACAAAGAAATTAATATCATGTATCATATTAACAGAATGAATGGGAGAAACCATGTGATCATATCAATAGATTCAGAAAAAGCAATCAACAAAGTTCAATACCTATTCATAATAAAACTCTCAAAATCATAGGAAAAGAAGAGAAATCCTTAACCTAGTAAAGGGAATAACTAAAAATCCTAGAGCTAACATGATACTTAATGTGAGACTGAATTAATTCCCCCTAAGATTAGGAAAAAGGCAAGGATGTCCTCATTCATCATCCCTATTTATCATCATTCTTTAAGTCCTAGAGATTAAAATAAAACAAAAAATGAAATATATAAATATTGTAAAGGAAAAAATAAACCTGTGCTTATTTGCAAATGACATGATTAGCTAAATAGAAAACTCTACATACAAATGTATGAAATAACTTCGCTATGGCTGTGGGGGAAAAGATGCTTACCTAAGTAAATCCAGAAATGAATGGTGACTGCAAAACCAAAACAAAAGGAACTAATTATATGTTCTGTACTCTATTTGGTAAAGCTGTTTCCCAGGTTGACAATTCTGAAACCACTATACATGTATAGTACAATGGAACATGTAAAAATGGTGGGAGGCTGGTGGGAACCAGGTTTTTCACTTTTGTAATGGGAGGTTCTAGACAGGTAAGAGGGAAGGCTACAATAATCCATGTGGTATGGATGATACTTGGAGCCATAAATATGAGGTCATGTCTAGCTTTGTATACATACAGGAAGATACATGTAGAGTTATTTATAGATAGGTGTTTATTTGTGGGTTAGTATACGCACATGTATTTCCTTGTTCTCTCAGCTGAGAAAGTTCAGAAGCAATGCCATCTCAGTAGCCATGACTATATCCAACTCACAACTGATTTTTAAATACCATTCTCAAATAAAAGAAACTAGAGCGTCCTGGGGAAATGGATGAGTCTAGGATTGGGATAAGGAATACATGAGATAATTCTGGAACATCTTGTAGCAAAAGAAAATAAGAAAGTAGTCAAAAAACATGATGATAAAAGTATGTCAAAAGGACACAGGAGTCATTTGAAAGAGATCCTGCTAGCCAAATCTAGAACAATTTGAGCAACAAAAGAAAGTAGCATTAAACTATAACCCAAAGTATAAGGTAAATATCCATGAGTCCACACTGATGTAAACAAGGTATTGAATAAATAAATAATGGAAAAGAATACATTTCCTGTGTAGACTAATTCCAAATAAATTATATAGTTATTACTTCCTCAAGGAGATGAGGCATAACTCCCCACCCCTTAAGTGTGGGCTAGATACAATGGCTCCTTTCCAAGGAGGATGAAAGAGAGGAGAAGCCTGTCAAATGCCAGGTGATCCGTACTGATAAACCCCTCAGGTTGCAAGTACCCTGGATATGATGTGATGAGTATGGCACTTTGCTGTGATCTTCCTCCCCAGAATCACATACATCACATAATCCCAGAAAAACATCAGACAAGTCTAATCTAGATTGGATCCCAGAACAGAAAAAGAACATTAGGTAAAAATGAAACAAACCTGAATAAAGTATGAATTTTAGTTAGTAATAATGAATTAATATTGTTTTACTGTTTGTGACTCACATAGCATACCAATGTAAGATGCTAATAGCAAAGGCAGATGGATGTGGGATTTATGGGAAATCTGTACTATCTCTGCAACTTTTCTGTAAACCTAAAACTAGTATATTTTTATTTTATGTATAATATATACAAAATTATTTATAATTATGTCCATTGCTGCCATAAACAAACTACCACAAACTAGGAGCTTAAACAACATAATTTAATATTATCTGGCATGGGGCTCACTGGACTAAAATCAAGATAACAACAGGATTATGTTCCTCTCTGTAGACTTTAAGGTGGAATTTGTTTCCTAGTTTTTCCCAGTTGTTAGCAGAATTCAGTTCCTTTCCATTGTAGGACTGATATTCCTATTTATTTGGTTGATGTCAGCTGAGGGCTATTCCCAGTCTTTGAGGTGCCCCATATTCCTTGGCTCATGGGCCTTCTCTCCTCTTCAAAGCCAGTAATTATAGGTCGAGTTGCTCAAACTCAAATCTTTCCTTTCTTCTGGCCCATCCCTGACTTTAGCCAGGAAGTGGTCTTTGATTTTAAGTGCTCCTGTGATTGGATTCGGCCCAGTAATCTTGCTGTCTCAAGGTCTGTTACCTGAACTGCATCTGTAAAGTCCTATAACACTGGCAGATTCTGGAGATTAGAAAAGGAACACATTTTGGGGCCAAAATTTTGCCTATCATGTTTATTTTTAAAAATTGACTTATGCTCAGAATCTACCTCCAAATTAATTAGATCATCATCTCTTGGTGTGAAACCTATAGACCTTGGTAATTTCTAAAAAGTACCCAGAAAATTCTAATATGCACACAGATTTTAGAACCTCTGTTCTAGAAGTCAGCAGGAGTGTCATTCTCATGGGCACTAGCAATAGAACCTCATCCCTCCCTTCAATTGTAAAGTTAGTTTGTATAGCATAGTTGCCACATACATACCTGGCATCTTAAGTCATCAATCAATATTTCTGATTACTGAATATGGGGATCTCTTTGATGAAAAGCCAGTGAGAAATTCTCTTTAAAATTCTTATCTTAAAAATTTTAATCAACTTTGTTTCTAAAAGGATGTAGGCCTTGTGTATATTATACTCTTAATACAGTAGTGTCTTCTAAAAACTTGTATACACAGGAGCTAAAAGCTCCTACAACCACGTACTCATTAAACCTCAGCCATCCTCTGGGGAGAGAACTGGCTCATTTCTCTTGGTTTCTTGCATACAAACATAATGGAAATTCTGAAATACTGTTCTGGGCTGAACCACTGAGACTCGTGGATATGGCTGTTTCAACAAATGTTTTTACTTTAGTGGTACTCTAGAGATTGAGATTTGAAGCCATAATTTTTTTTCTCTCTCACAGGATATCTTACTGGTGAAAGGAGCCATTTTTCTCTGGTATAACTTAGTACTTTCAGACACAAGCCAGATTTAATTAAAGGGTGCAATTAAATGTAGTTGAGTCTTACATCCAAAATCCACTCTCCTTTTACTTGGTTGAGTATAAAGCAAAGAGAATAATAATGTACAGTGAATTTTCAGAGTGAGAAGAAAATGAATCAATTTTTCTTTATATCCTGAACTTTCACTGCTCATTTCTTAATCTTCAACTATTTAGATTTTGATTAAAAAAATAAACTCTGTAAATTTATAAATTCTGTCAAGGTGCCAGTTCTTTGCCATGAGATTATTTAAAGAAAATAATATCTCTTCCAAATAAGAAATATAATAATATGAATGAAAGGTAACTTACCTTTGTTTAGTATCTACTAATGCTAAATGCATATCTTATTCATCATATGCTAAATGCATATCTTATTCATTACTAGTGCTAAATACATATCTTATAACCATCTAAATGCCATATCAAAATATATAGAAAATATATGACTACACTCATTGCTATCACACCAGTCCAGATTATCATCATCTCACTCCTATACTACTGCATAAGCCTCCTAATTTTTTCACTGCTTCCATTCTTGTAGCCCTACAGCAAATTCTCCACAGAGCAGCAAGTGTAATCCTTTTAAAAACTATACTTAATTACGTCACCCTCCTGCATAGAACATTCTAATGACTTCCCATTACTCTAAGACAAAATCTAAGGTTTTTACCTTTGTGTGGTGGGCAAAATGCTAAAATGGCTCTCAAGATACCCACCCTGGTGTATCTATCTTTTATAATTCCCTTCCCTTAAGAGTGAGCGGGGTCCATGAATAGGATACAAATTGGCTGTCACTTTTTTAAGTAGGTTACATTATATTGTGAATGTGAAGGGATTTTTCAAATATAGTTAAGATCCCAGATCGGTTGATTTTAAGTTAAATGAAAAGGAAATTATCCTGGGATGCTTGATTTAGATGAAATCCATTGGAAGAGAGACTGGAGACTTCCTGAAAATAGCTTCCCGTGCCTACCTTAAAGAAACAGGCATTTTGTTAATTAGCTATTGAGTGGGCCACACGGCCAGTGCCTGAGAGCAACATCCAGAAGCTGAGAACTAACAAGAAAATGGGTTATTCAGTCATATGCTTTCAAGAAAACAAATTCTTTCAACAACCTGAATGAATCTGGAAGTGAACTCTTAACCAGTTGAGCCTCCAGATGAGGATGCAGCCTGGCCAACACCTTGACTGCAGCCTCATGAGACCCTGGGCAGAGGACCCAGTTAAGCTGTGTCTGGATTTATGATCCATGGAAACTTTAAGATAATAAATGTAAGTCATTTTAAGCCACTAAGTGTGAGATAATTTGTTACATAATGACAAATACACTTGGCTTACATATGCTGCCACGATCCTGTTCACACTATCAGTCACCATCACTCAGTATGTTTCAACTACCCTGATTTTCTTGTCAATGCTTGAACACACCAGTGTGATTCCACCTCAGGAAATTGGCTCTTGTTCTTCCTCTGCCTCACCTCTTTAGAGAGTTCTTCTTGACCACCTTGTCTAAAACAATATTTCAACCATGATTTATCCTCTTCCTTGACTTTAATTTTCCTGTTAGTTCTTATTGCTACTTAATATTATGTATTAATTTATCTTTTAAATTTCTGTATTCACCCACCAGAATGTAATCTCCATGAGGACAGTGACTTTGTATCCTTACATCCAAATTTTATTATCTTAGAACAGGCCCTGAACCATGCCTAGAACAGAGGCTGGTACAGAGAAGGTGCTCAAAAATATTTGTCAAATGAATAAATTTTATAGGTTAAAGTCAATAAGCAATATATAGTAAGGTTAGGATTTGAACAATGACCTTGCCAACCTGAATGAAAGCCTATTCACTTTCAAATACAAAATTCAGGAGTAAAGAAAAAAAGATAGTGTGATTTTATGCGAAATGTTTCTTGATGATCTCTGACACCAAAACGTTTGATCTTTTTGGGTTTATCATTTTGATTTGGTGTTTCTTTAAAAATATACTAATTTAGCTGAAAGTGTCCTTAAATATTCCCTTACTGTACATTTTTAATTTTACAGGTGAAGACATGAAAATCTAGGGATATTTAGTCACTTGTCCAATATCATATTCTTTGATAGAGAAATCGTGGAAATCAGAGAAGTGTTCTAGCTTACAAACAAATTTTATTTTAAAACAAAGTAATCACAAACATTTAATATTTTGCTAAATGGTACAATCATACAAGAATCATATAAATTGGTGCCAGGATGAGGAGTTGGGGAATGAGAGGAAGGTGTCTTCAACATGATTGAGTCATATCATCAGATTGTGTGGTTTTACTTTGCCTTTTTGGAATAGTTTAAAAGCAAAATAATATTCCATCTCCTTTTTTACAAAGAAAAGAGTTTTGTAATATCAAATAAAATAATACAAGTCCAAATCAAAGTAATATTTATTTTCAACACTGATTAAAATAAGAGGTTTCCTCCCATTGAGAAAATAACACTCATTACAGGCAAATTTTGTTCCAAAATTCATTTGCTATGAAAAAGATGACGACTCCATCCCCATGCAGCTACCTGGAACCAGAGAACACTCAATAGAATATTCTGAAATTAGTCAAACAAATCATGGCACTTTTGGTTTTAAAACTAGAGTAGCTATTAAGATATTTGTTTAGGTCTCAAGCTGTAATTTAGAACCAACAAACACAATCTCTGTCCCTGCGTAGTTGCTTATATGTAAGAAGAACAGCTGAAGATTTGTCTGACCATGGATAGCACCATGGCAGGTTAAGTTTTTGCTGGTAATTGCCCTGATCTTGATAAGAGCAGCCGAAGTAGAAAAATAATAACTACAGCATGAAAAAAGTAGGTCTACAGAACAGATGCATCTTTCTCTTGTTGACCAGGGGATGTCATAAAGTAGGTGCTAGGAACTTGAGGAGTGCTATCGTTCGAATGTGTCCCTCAAAATTCATGTGTTGGAACCAATCCGTACTGAAACAGTGTTGGGAGGTGGGGCCTAATGAGAAGTATTCAGGTCATTAGGGCTTTGCCCTCATGAATGGATTAATGCGGATTAAAAAAGGGCTTGGGGTTGTGAGTTCAACCTCCTCCTCTCTCACTTTCTCTCTGTCTGGCATGTCCTTCTACCTTCTGCCATGGGATGACACAGCAAGAAGGCCCTCAGCAGATGCACCCCTTTGATCTTGGACTTCACAGTCTCCAGAGCCATAAGCCAAATAAATATATGTAGATTATAAGTTCCTCAGTCTCAAGAATTCTGTTACAGCAGCATAAAGCGGACTAAAAGAGTGTTTCAGAATCTGCCTGTTATGGTGACCTCTTTGATGAGACAACGTTTACTTATAAGTTTTCAAGAAAGTAGGACTACTACTAATATTTATTTATTTATAATACAAACACTTAACATAGTTCAATTTATTCTTTTAATAAATTTCTAACTAAAAATACAGTATTGTTAATTATACATAAAATATTGTACAACAGATCTTTGAAACTTACTCATCTTGTGTTAACTGTATTTGCTACCCATTTAACAGCAACGCCCCATTTCCCCCTTACCCCAAACCCCCGGCAACCACCATTATACCCTGTTCCTTTGAGTTTGACTATTTTAGATATTTCATATAAATGGAGTCATGTACTATTTGCCCTTTTGTGGGTGGCTTATTTTACTTTGCATATGCAAATCAAAACCGTAATGAGATAGTACTTCATACCTGTTAGGACAGCTATTATCCAAAAAGCAAGACATAACAATGTTAGTGAGGATGTGGAGAAATTGGGACCCTTGTACACTCTTGGAGGGAATGTATAATGGTGCAGCCAGTATGAAAAACAGCACAGCAGGTCCTCAAAAAATTAAAAATAGAGCTACTATATGATCCACCAATCCCACTCCTGGTATATACCCAAAGGAAAGGAAATCAGTATATCGAAGAGATATCTGCACTCTCAAGTTTGTTGCAGCTGTGTTTACAATAGCTCAAATATGGAATCAACCTGTGTCCACTGACAGAAGAAAACATAAAGAAAATGAGGCATAATATACATATACATGTATATTATACTCTGTTCCTTTGACTTTGACTATTTCAGATACTTTATATGTGATACTTCATATATATGTGTACATATGTGTGCATATATATTCATATATATATGTGTGTGTGTATATATATGATGAAATATTACTAAGCCTTAAAAAGAATAAAATCCTGCCACATGTGACAACATGGATAAACTTGGAAGGCATAATTTCTTTTTGTTGAATGTGAAGGCACTGTTAAAAGCAGCGGTGTGCTAGAGCTGGCTCATACCATCTCCAAAGAGCCAATTAGCACATCTCTACCTCTGAATTCAGTGATGTCACATTGGCAGCTTGAAATTGAGTTGGGGGCAGGGGAGGGGGAAGATTTGCACAATAGAAATTGGCAAATTCTATAATTTTGAGAATTTTTTTTCTGGTTATCATTTTACAAGGATTCCTCTGGTTCTAAGCATTCTTTGTGTATTATTTTATGTAGTTCTAATTGAAAACATATTGCCATTTTTCATATTTTGAAAAGAAAGTGAGGCAGATGAGGCAGAGAACCTGAGAAAAGCAGACAGGGTCACATAGTTATTACCCAGTAGAGCCAGGGTTCTAGTTAAGGCACTCCGAATCCAGACCTTTCACTACATTCCACTGCCTCCACAAATGACAGTAAAAGATTAGAAATTAAAGAGCTTTCACTTCCTCTTTGATGTCAGCATATGGCCTAATGTTAGTTATGCTGAATAAGGAGGTAGTCTCTAGCCGTCCAGATTGCCTTAGGTGCTTGAATGTGAAAGAATTGTCCTCACTCTTAAATTGAAAGTGTTAACAAGATAGAGTAGCCCTCTATTTACAGCCAACCCTTAGTAATACCAATTCATAACTGTCCCAGTATGGGAATTCCTCAAACATTTGTCCTGATTAAGCTAGAATCCAGGGCCCACAAAAATATTCAAGCACAACCTCCATTACACATGTCTGGAACATTTATAGACAAATTTCATTATGGACAAAATATATTTATGGAAATACAAATGTCAATAACCAAGCAAGCATAAGAATCGAAAATGACAATTTTTGACAGGGGATGATTAGTCACTTGATTTTCCTCATTAAAAATTGAAAGCTTAAATTTGAGCAAGTGTATTAGGGTCCTAAAGTCCTTTATTCAAGAGTTAGAAAGTCATGGTTTCTATTTCATCTGCTTCCTGCAAGACAATAAAGTTATCACAAAGGGAGATTAAAGGGATCTGAGATCTCACTTAATAATTTTCTACAGAACCAGCACTAAACAAGTGTTTGTTAGATGACTGAATTAAATATAAATGCATAAGAATTCAAAATGTACTTTTTCCTCAAAGATGGCATGTTTTAATTTTTTGCCATAATTCTGCAATCATATCATAGGCAGGTCCCATAGATTTTTAAATTAAATCCAATTAATCAACTATAATGTTTCTGCATGTATGGTTGTTCACTCATTTAATATTATTAGTAAAATGGGTATATGGTGAAGGGAATTTCAGATAAATTGTTTCAGCATGATTATAATATTTTTTACATCTATTTTTAAAATTCAATGAAGTAATCTATTTTCTATCAGTATAAATTGTCCAAAGCTCATGGATATTTACTGTGTTTCCATAATTTTCAGTGTAGTACTTTGGTTGCATTGTGACATTAATTATGGAAAGATAAGATCTCCAATTTTCAGAATCTTTTTGTTGGTTTCTTGGTCCATAGTAAAGGGCTATAATATAGAAAAACCCACATAGAGGCACCGGAAGCCTTAACCAATTTTTGTACCCTCCTCCATGATGGTTAATGTTATGTGTCGACCTGGCTAGCCTGTGATCCCCAGTTGCTTGGTTAAACATCAGTTTAGATATTACTGTGAAGGTATTTTTTAGATGTGATTAACATTGAAATCAGTAGCTTCCAACTGAAGCAGATTCCTCTCCATCATGTGGCTGAGTCTCATCCAATCATTATAATAATAATGATTGGATTATTTAATAATAATCCAATCATTATTATTATTAAGTTGGAGGCCTTAATAAAAAAGACTGAGGCCCCCAAGAGGAAGGAATTCTACCTTCCAGCTGACATTTGAATTCAAGACTGCATCATCACCCCTTGCTGGAATTTTCTGCTTGCCAGCCTGCCCTGTGAATTTTTAACTTGCCAGTCTCCACCATTGCATGAGCCGATTCATTTTGTTTTTTTTTTTTGTTGGTTTGTTTTTGTTTTGTTCGGTTTTGTTTTGAGACGGAGTCTCACTCTGTCACCAGGCTGGAGTGCAGTGGCATGATCTCAGCTCACTGCAACCTCCACCTCCCTGGTTCAAGCTATCCTCCTGCCTCAGCCTCCTGAGTAGCTGGGGCTATAGGCGCACACCACCATCCCCAGCTAATTTTTTTGTATTCTTAGTAGAGACGGGGTTTCACCATGTTTGCCAGGATGGTCTCGAACTCCTGACCTTGTGATCTGCTCGTCTCAGCCTCCCAAAGTGCTGGGATTACAGGCGTGAGCCACTGCGCCCAGCCAAGCCAATTCTTAAAAACAATTATCTAACTCTGTACACATTTCATTGGCGATTTCTCTGGAGAATGCTAATACAACCTCCATCTCTTACAATGTAAAAACAAAAAGCAATTCTGCATTATTTCTTTTTCTCTCCACTTCTTATGATTCTGAAAGTTCAATCAATCACACTTCCAGCCTCTATGACTACAGGTGTGGGCCTGTGACTTAGGTGGGACAACTAGGAGTCTGGAGTTTCAAGACTGAAGCAGTGAGAAGAGCCATTTTCCAATAGCAGCTGCCTACAAAGGCTGTTGTTATTTCAGCCAGGATTCTGGAAACTGTTCCCTGTCTTGTCCCTCCTAAGGCTAGCTGTCTAGCTTTTCTTTTATCATTCTGTGAGATATTCAGTATTTCATAAGAAATGGAATCTTTTTACTTTTGCTTTTATTTCAGTTTGCCAGAAGTCAGCTTCTATAGATAGCAAACAAAAAAAAAAGCCTAATTTATATGGAAATGGATATGAGGATGTTTGAAAGCAAGACCATCAAAATCAGACTGTCCTGGATTTTCATCTCACTTACTGCCAGTAGGACTCGAAGCACCACATTATTCCTCTATTGCTGCATAACAAATGATCACAAATTTAGTGGCTTAAAACAACATTCATTTATTATCTCACAGTTTCTGAATGTCTTTTATCTGGATGCCAGTTAGCTGAGTCGTTTTTGTAGGGTCTGACCAGGGGGAAATCAAGATGTTTCCTGATTTTGGTGGTTCCTTGGAAGAGGACCCTGAGTTTCAGTTGGGAAGCTCAAGGCAGAATTCATGCTTTTGCAGTTGTATGATGGAGGTCCCTGCCATTTTGCAGGCTTCCATCCAGAGACTGACTGCTCTCGTTTTCTAGAGGAGGCTCCCAGGTCCTGGGTATGTGACCCCCGCCAACAGGTCCTCTCACACCACCAATCTCTCTGACAAGATCTGCACATTTTTTCGTATAAATACCTAAAGAAATTTTGTCTAAGACTGGAGTGTCACTTTTTATTATTGCTGTTATCTAAATTAGTATGAAATTATTGAATATTCTTTTTGGTCAAAATCTCCAGGTCTATTTTTCAAAGTAAAGAGACCGGTTGTGTGAGAGGACCTGTGGATAGGGGCCACATACCCAGGATCCAAGGGCTCACTGAGTAGATCAAGCTCAGCCGATCTTCCTTTTGATTAATTCAAAATCAACCAACAACAAGAGGGGTTTACCATCCAGATTTATAGGTTCTACCCATGCTGAAGGAGAGGGGAATTATGTACATCATTAAGGGGTGGAAAGTGTGCACATAACAGGTTAGGATTCTTAGAGGCTCTGTTAGGATTCTGCCTACCACAAGCAAATTTCTCTAGGTATTTGCTTTCTTTTGTGAAAAGAGGAAAATAATTTCTACTTTTACCGCTGTTGTAAAGATGAAGTAAAATAATTATGTAAATGGATTAGTAAGAGCTCAGTTCATAGTAAGCATTCAATAAATAGAAACTGTTATTAATCAATGAGTCTCGGTGCAGTGGCTCGAGCTTGTAATCTCTGTGCTTTGGGAGGCTGAGGTAGAAGGATCACTTGAGTCTAAGAGTTCGAGGCTGCAGTGAGCCAAGATTGAGCCACTACACTCCAGCCTGGGTGAGGAGGTAAGACCATGTCTCTAATAAATTTAATTAATTAATTACAAATCAATAATGTTCATTGAATTGAATAAAATGTCTATAATGCGTATTCAAAAGTCCAATCCCATTGAAAGTTTAAATGAGTTTTAAGAAAATAAATTTAAAATATTTTATATATTATAACATTTTGTGAAAATTCTCTCTTAATACGTTAAAATCCAGATAATCTGTAAAATGTGTTTTCTTCTATGATTTGATCCCCAGTATAACATTATAAAAGCATATAAGTATGATTTATTCCTTTACTCTCATTTCTTAACACATTAGTTGATAGATTGTAATAGATTGCAATATAATAAAAAATGTAGTGAATCATTTTCTTATATAAAACAAATTTTTTTCTAAAGATTTTTGTTTGGCTACAAATATCATTCTCCTCTATATGTAGGATTTGTGCGCAAAATCTCTTAAAAGTGAAAGTATTCTGCCACTTTACTCAATACCTATTAACTTCTCTCCTGATTTTTTCAAGTTACACTGATTTCCCCCCATTTATTGTTCTTGTCAAGACCATCATATTTCAGTTTGTTTTCTGCTTCTGTTGCTAAGAAACAAAGTTGCCTCTTTATGTAGGGTCCCCAAGTGCCAGCTTTGCTAATCAGTTAGAAATACATTTTCTTTGGGATTTATTTTCTGGATAATAACGTTTACTCTTGATGTTGGCTGACCATCGATGTGATGACAGTATTTTTGTTATTGCCGCTAAGCTACAGTACAAGAAGCTGTACATTTACCAGATGTTAGCTTCAGCAAAGAAAATCAATGACTTTACTGCTCCACTAAGATCCAACCATTTGCACAGGATTTATGCTTTTAAAATTTTCTACAGGGCGGGTGCCTGTAGTCCCAACTACTCAGGAGGCTGAGGCAGGAAAATGGCGTGAACCCAGGAGGCGAAGCTTGAAGCGAGGCGAGATCGCGCCACTGCACTTCAGCCTGGGCGACAGAGTGAGACTCTGTCTCAAAAAAAAAGAAAAAGAAAAAGAAAAAAAATTTCTACATAATGACTATTTTGTAAATTCTTTCATCCAAGAATTTGATTTGATTCAACACAAAGAAATGAAATAAGCATTGCCTCTTCATTGAAGATATAAATGTGTTTCTAGGGACATTCTTTTTCCTCTGAAACTGTATATTCTTTTCAGGCAATGCAAGAATTCTCTGATAATACAGAATTCACAATGGATGAGCATTTTCCCCCTGGTCGGAGGTGTTATCCATTTCACCCACGTTAGCATGGTCAAGTGGAACCACCCTGAAATGTGGTGAAGGACACCTTGGACTATTCCCGATTGCGTGTCCTGTCTGTCCAGTTGCTCAGCCTCTAGGAGTACTGGTTTCCCCCAAATGAAAATAACAACAGGTTTCTACGAAATAGTGTACTTGAAATCTCTTTGAAAATAGATGCTCCATATAAACAGTATAGGCACAATTGTGATAGTATTATATTGGGCTAGAGAAGGAAATAATTCTAAGATTCTTCTGAGTTTCTTTTTCTAAGGAAAATAACAAAATATATGTCTTGAAGTAAGCATTTAGTTATTTAAATGTTGAAATAAATACCTCTGTAATTCTATTTGGTGCTAGAGAGTGCTAAGTAATTAGAAGTGCATCTACTGAGAGTTATCCTGTGAGGGTTTTGCATGTGAAACAAGTTGTATTTTGGTCTCTATAGTTTCTGTAAAGTTTAATAGGGCTTTAATTCTGTTACTGGGATTTTAAATTCTCTCTTGACTAAAGCACCAAAAATCTTCCAGTATTTCTTGTTTTCCTAAGATAGAACTGAGAACATGTGGCTTATCAATCCTAGATATTATGAATAATGTAGGTATTAGGTAACAATAAGCTTATGTTTGCAAAGTACTGGAGATTTGGAGATAAAAGCCATTTTGAGCTGAATGCTTCATTGCCCTTCTGGCCTAAAAACAAACAGGCTTAATTAATCAATTGACATTTGTTTGAAACAATTATTTCCTAAATTCTTATGAAAGCTAGAAATTCTGTTTGAAAATGGCCTATTTAAAAGAACATTTTAGTGTTAACAAGAATTCACTGTACATGATGGGTGACAGTAGATGCATATTGAATGAAAGAACAATGAAATATAAATAAATAATTTAGATTTTTACTGAAAGAAAAAATAGTTTTGTATGATAAAACAGGTCAGACTGAGAAAAAGATATATATGCAGTTAGCTTATTTGAGCTCTGGGAGCAGTAGGGGAGCAGAAATGTGAGAAAAAGAAGAGAAGCCAGCCAATGGCAGAGTAAGCACCTGGGGCTCAATTCTGATAAGGAATTCTGGGAGACTATGTTTACACATGAGGGTGAAGATGCCGGGTGTGTATCTACCAACTACATATCATATTAGCTGCTCCCAAGGACATAAATTCCTGGCACGTCCAGGCAGCCCTTTACATGGGTTACATGGTGGGACAGGCCCTTGTGACCACAGCAAGTCCTCAAGCACAAACTTGCAGGTGCTTGCAATAGGAAGCCCTAGACAGTAGGGAAATGGTGTATGCTGAGGGCTCTGGGCAGAGCACACTGTTGATACCTGCACATTTGTTCATATTATTAACTAATGAAATTTGTCTAATACTAGAGTGTCTCCTTTTATTGTTGTTAATTAAATATGAATGAAACTATTGAATATTCTTTTTGGTCAAGATCTCTAGGTCTCTTTAACAAAACTTGTTGCTATGATTTGCCAACATTATATGTTATGTATTAAACATTTATTGAACACCTTCTATTTGGAAATAATTCTGCTATTACTTGGGAAATAAAAATAAGTAAGATAGTGCTTTAGCTGTGAAGCAGGGAATCATACTTGTAAACAAATCGTTTCTAAAAAAATGTTGAAGGTCCACATGATAATTTGTGTCAACTACTGTTGGAGATGATATCCTTTATTTCCTTTATATCCTTCTGAATAAAGGTGTTCTTCCCAATGTATTGCTATTCAAATGCCATTTTATAGGAAACTGAAATCAATGTCATCACTGAATTCATCTGTCATAAGGAATAAAGCATTAAAATTAGCATTAAGGTGGCCGGGTGTGGTGGCTCATGCCTGTAATCCCAGCACTTTGGGAGGCTGAGGCAGGAGGATCACCTGAGGTCGGGAGTTTGAGACCAGCCTGACCAACATGGAGAAACCCCGTCTCTACTAAAAATACAAAATTAGCCCCGCGTGGTGGCACATGTCTGTAATCCCAGCTACTCGGGAGGCTGAGGCAGGAGAATCACTTGAATCCAGGAGGCGGAGGTTGCAGTGAGCCGAGATCACGCCATTGCACTCCAGCCTGGGCAACAAGAGTGAAACTCTTGTCTCAAAAAAAAAAAAAAAAAAAATTAGCATAAATGTATTTCTATAAAGATATGATTTTCTGTCTCCGTGAAGGATTAAATAAAAAGATGTGACTTTTCATCAGGTGCAGTGGCTCACACCTGTAATCCCAGCACTTTGGGAGGCTGAGGTGGGTGGATCAACTGAAGTCAGGAGTTTGAGACCAGCCTGGCCAACATGGTGAAACCCCGTCTCTACTAAAAATACAAAAATTAGCCGGGCATGGTGGCAGGTGCCTATAATCCCAGCTACTCAGGAGACTGAGGCAGAATTGCTCAAACCCCGGGGCAGAGTTTGCAGTGAGCCGAGATTGCGCCACTGCACTCCAGCCTGGGCAACAGAGTGAAAATTCGTCTCAAAATAAATAAACAAATAAAATAAATGTGATTTTCAACAACTTTTAGGAGAAATTAACTTCAGAATGAAAAAATAACTCAATTATTTCCTTATATTATTGAGACTTTCTATTCCTCTAGATTTACTGTGTATTTTGCATGATTATATATAATAATTATAACTTAGTGGAGGAAAGTAAGACATATGTAAAGAGGCTGAGGGACTATATTATTATTATTATTTATTTTGTTTTTCAGAGGGAGTCTTGCTCTGTCACCCAGGCTGGAGTGCAGTGGCACAGTCTCGGCTCACTGCAACCTCTGCCTCCTGGGTTCAAGCAATTCTGTCTCAGCCACCCGAGTAGCTGGGATTACAGGCCTGCATTACCACGCCCGGTTAAATTTTTGTATTTTTAGTGGAGATGGGGCTTAACCATGGTGGCCCAAGTTGGTCTCAAACTCCTGACCTCAAGTGATCCACCTGCCTCGGCCTCCCAAAGTGCTGGGATTACAGGTGTGAGCCACCGTGCCTGGCTGAGGGACTATATTCTTTAGCAAATTCTTTTTGCAAAGATTCAATCTTAAGAGAAACAGTTCACACCTAGCCCCTGGTTACTTTTGATTTTTTTTTTCGAAATGAAAAGGTCATGTGTATTTGCTTTTGGACCCTGGGGGATAGATAATCAAGGCCTTGTTACTGCCTAGGTCATCACTTTGCACCATAAGAGACAAAGACAATCAAAGTGACCTGAGGAGTTTTGTCCTCCATCTATATGCTACCTTGTGGTAAGATCTAAGGGTTAACAGCTTTGTTCACAAGCATGCCTTATCCTTGTAATTGGGCTGTGGAGAGCCAGCATCACCAAACGCAAGACAGCCCACCTGAACTTGTGAGAGCTGGTCTGATACATGAGGGATGGAAACTACAAAGACTGACATAAAAGAACCAAATGGGACCTCCAAGACCAAGAGGGGAACAAAGTTGATTTCATTATACACTGGGTTCCATCAACCAAGAATAAAAGGAAAGGACACATTTTTTTGCTTTTAGATGTGTTGTCTTTTTGTCTCCTCTTTTTTCTGCTTAAGTAACTGCTATGTTCAGAAATGTTAGCAACAATCAAATTCCAGTTCTGACAGGAAACAAATGCCATTTTCTTCTCTCTTAGTCGCCCACTGAATTGTTACTTTTCATTCCATCAACTAAAGGCTTAAAAAGGTAAATTAGGCCGGAGGCGGTGGCTCACACTTATAATCCCAGCAGTTTGGGAGGCTGAGGTGGGTGGATCATTTGAGGTCGGGAGCTCGAGACCAGCCTGGCCAACATGGTGAAACCCCGTCTCTAATAAAAATACAAAAAATTGGCCGGGTGTAGGTGGCAGGAGCCTGTAATCCCAGCAACTTGGGTGGCTGAGGCAGGAGAATCGGAGACAGAGGTTGCAGTGAGTGAGCCCAGATGGCACCATTGCACTCCAGCCTGGGCAACAAGAGTGAAACTCTGTCTTAAAAAAAAAAAAAAAAAAGGGTAAGTTAGTCAACTAACTAATGCTGCCTTTAGATAAAGCAAATACTAACTGAAAAGGAATCTATCAATGTCTGATGCAATCAATTTTATATACATGCATTCTCCATTAATTCTCCACAAGCCATTAAAAGGTGATCCCTTCACACTTCACACATAAGATATTTTCCAATGTTAACCAATGGAATAAAAGGAAATGAAGAGACTAACCTGAGATCCAATGAGATTTCTTTTTACAATGCATTTGAAATGTAATTAAATGAAACTTATTTTATTTATTAAATTGTTTCCTTATAAAGAGTTTTCAAAAATAAAATTTCCATATATTTTAAAAATTGGACCTGTTTTCTAAAACAGAATAGGTTATCTGTCATTTTGCATTTTATTTATGATTTTTCTGGCATATTGTCATGGCAACATTGTGTTTTCTCATATGGAAATGCTAACTTTGAGCAAATAAATTATACCAAATGCTTTCTTCCTAAGCAATAGAAAAATCCTCTCTACTGCCTTGGGAAATTCTGAGATAATTTAGAAACAAAAGCTATTCATCCGTTTATCGTATTTTAGGAGAGAGATTTATGAGTATGAAATAAAATAAATGTTACTTTTAAAAAATTTGCAGTAGTTGGATAAACAAGTTTCCTTATATGACATATTTTTACATACACTTTAATTATATATCACTTATAATTTTGTAACTTTTTAAACAAGTCAAAGTTGAAAATTATACAATTTTTAAAAGTTTTAATTACAGGGGTATAGTAAATTATTTGCTTATGCTTTTAATTTCAATAGTTTAATTTACTACAGACATTTTAATAATGTATTATGTAAAATAACCTGCATATTTACACAAAAACTATTTTCGTATTTCCTATATTCAAATATTTTTAATGTGAAGTTAATGGTAAGAAAGGGGAGGGGAATATGTGTTTTTATATGCTTTAAGCTTAGGATAGAAAACAAAATAATCCCACAGATAATAGGTTTCAACAGGCAGCTCAAAGGAAAGATAAAAGGTTTACGATTCCTAGAAAATACTTAAGACTGTGCCTTTATTTTTCCAAATACACACTATCTTCCCTTTGCCAGCATTTGCACAAAACATACCTTCATTCATTCAACAAATCTTTCTTGTTCATTTACTTTATATCAGACACAATGCTATGAAAAAGCATAAAGGGTAAAAGAGAAGACTAAATATTCCACCTTAATCGATCTTTGATTCATATGATACATACAAAGATTTAGTGATATGATAAACAAAAAAGAGATAAATGGCAAACTATTTTATATTCTAAAACTCTAATTTTTAGTCTAAAATAAGATTTCCAAACAGTATTCTCTGTATTTCTCTGTCTCTCTCTTTCCCCTCTGTCTCTCTCCAAGCCATTATAAAATTATTATGAAAAGGCTTCTTTAGTGTCAGACTTTGCCTGGGTTAAAATCCTAAATCTACCACTTATTAGTCAAGTGACTCTGGGCAATAAGTGAATTTCCAAATTGTATTTTTCAGGTTGTATGTTTCAAAGTTGACCACAACATTGTCTCCCATTCTATAAATTATTTCACAATTTGACCTTTTTACTCCCTGTCAAGATGTGGAGATTAATTCTTCTCCACTTGAGAACTGGGCTGGCCTCATGACTTACTTACACCCAAGAGAATGTGGTGGAAGTGACGGTGCATGGATTCGGACACAAGGTGAGAAAAGCTCATGCAACTCTGCCTGGTTGTCTTGGGACAGTCGCTCTGGGGAAACTCAGCTGCTATGAAAGCAGTGCGAGTACCCTGAGACTGCCAGGATTCAGAGACTAAGTTTGGTCACTCTAGTTGGCAGTTACAACTGAGGCCAGTCTTCCATCCATCCCAGAAATGGCAGTGGAGTTGTCTTGAGCTTTCCAAATCCGTGTACCATAGAAGCAACAATAAATGACCCTGTCAACAGTGCAAGGAGTAGAAAAATCACCCAGCCCAGTCCTGTCCAAATTCTTTTTCCAGAGAACCTATGAGATATAATAAAATCGTTTTCATTTTGTGCCAAGTTTTTTTGGGTAATTTGTTATATAGCAATGATAACTGCAACAATACTAATGAGAGGTGACAGCGTGCTGGCAGTCCTCAGAGCCCTCGCTTGCTCTCGGCACCTCCCCTGCCTGGGCTCCCACTTTGGCGGCATTTGAGGAGCCCTTCAGCCCCCGACTGCACTGTGGGAGCCCCTTTCTGGGCTGGCCAAGGCTGGAGCCCACTCCCTCAGCTTGCAGGGATGTGTGGAGGGAGAGGCGCGAGCAGGAACCGGGGCTGCGTGCGGCGCTTGCGGGCCAGCTGGAGTTCCGGGTGGGCGTGGGCTTGGCAGGCTCCGTACTCGGAGCAGCCGGCCAGCCCTGCTGGCCCCGGGCAATGAGGGACTTAGCACCCCGGCCAGTGGCAGCGGAGGGTGTACTGGGTCCCGCAGCAGTGCTGGCCCACAGGCGCTGTGCTCGATTTCTTGCTGGGCATTAGCTACCTTCCCCCAGGGCAGGGCTCGGGACCTGCAGCCCGCCATGCCTGAGCCTCCCACCCACTCCATGGGCTCCTGTGCGGCCCGAGCCTCCCCGACGAGCGCCACCCCCTGCTCCACGGCGCCCAGTCCCATCGACCACCCAAGGCCTGAGGAATGCGAGCCGACGGCGCAGGACTGGCAGGCAGCTCCACCTGCAGCCCCAGTGCGGGATCCACTAGGTGAAGCCAGCTGGGCTCCTGAGTCTGGTGGGGACGTGGAGAACCTTTATATCTAGCTCAGGGATTGTAAATACACCAATCAGCACCCTGTGTTTAGCTCAAGGTTTGTGAGTGCACCAATCGACACTCTGTATCTAGCTGCTCTGGTGGGGCCTTGGAGAACCTTTATGTCTAGCTCAGGGATTGTAAATACACCAAATTGGCACTCTGTATCTAGCTCAAGGTTTGTAAACACACCAATCAGCACCCTGTGTTTAGCTCAAGGTTTGTGAATGCACCAATCGACACTCTGTATCTAGCTGCTCTGGTGGGGCCTTGGAGAACCTGTGTGTCAAAACTCTGTATCTAACTAATCTGATGGGGACGTGGAGAACTTTTGTATCTAGCTCAGGGATTGTAAACGCACCAATCAGCGCCCTGACAAAACAGGCCACTGGGCTCTACCAATCAGCAGGATGTGGGTGGGGGCCAGATAAGAGAATAAAAGCAGGCTGCCCTAGCCAGCATTGGCAACCCGTTGGGGTCCCTTTCCGAACTGTGGAAGCTTTGTTCTTTTGCTCTTTGCAATAAATCTTGCTACCGCTCACTCTTTGGGTCCACGCTGCTTTTATGAGCTGTAACACTCACCGTGAAGATCTGCAGCTTCACTCTGAGCCCAGCGAGACCACGAGCCCACCGGGAGGAACGAACAACTCCAGACGCTCTGCCTTAAGAGCTGTAACACTCACCGCGAAGGTCTGCAGCTTCACTCCTGAGCCCAGAGAGACCACGAACCCACCAGAAGGAAGAAACTCCGAACACATCTGAACATCAGAAGGGACAGACTCCAGACGTGCCACCTTAAGAGCTGTGACACTCACCGCGAGGGTCTGCTGCTTCATTCTTGAAGTCAGTGAGACCAAGAACCCACCAATTCCGGACACACTAATACTGAGTACGTTACTTGTTGCAATATACATAGAGACTACATTATCTAGGATGGAAAATTTTAAAGTAGAAAGCATTTCAATTAGTCCTTCGAGGGATATGACTCATTCAATGGAAGAGTAGCAGACTAACTCTAACACTAAGACGATAATACTTCACATCTTTTGTCACTTAGTTGGTTTCATACTTTAGACATTCCTGGGGAAGGAGATGAATATATGTATTGTATCTTATCTGGAGAATAAGTTTCATATTTTCATTGTCTTAATAAAATATTTCAAAATATTTTTGTAGTTTTTAATATATACATTTTCAGGTGAGAGTTTACTATGTATAGAAAAGTTTGTGATACCTATATATTTTTCTCCTTGTCAAGATGTGGAGATTAATGCGGGGATAGGAGACTAAAAAGGAAAGGATACCAAATATTGGTTGAAATTGGAAGTAGCTGTAGGACAATTTTCCCAGATTTCAGGAATAATGCAAAATTTCCTTGTTTTTTGTTTTTCTTTAAGAATTTGGGTCTATTTCTACTACGAATTAGATGTAATGCAGGAGTATTTACAGATTCTTCATAAAGGACCTTAAAATAAAGGAGATCTTTGAATTTCAATAATTACTTCCCATTAAATCCATTTTTTTGTGTGATTCTTCCTTCATTAATAGTATTAAAAGTTGTTACGGGTCATAGAAATTGTGAGAAAGCATACATAAAGCACACATAAACAATGATAAGAACGACTGTGATTAAGAACAATTCCCTCATTGTGACTATACAGCTATCACAATTCTCTCAATTAACCAGGTAAAATGTTATGATCTAATGTTTCTTTGAAAGGATTAATAGGCAAAATCTTTAAACTTTTAAAACTTCAAACTAAATAACACAAAGAGTGTCTACTGAGTAACTAAAAAGGAAAGCATTTGCTGATGCAAACAGCATGAAGGCAGAGGCTGAGCACCTAGTGAGCAGCACCGTGTCAGTAGCTGAAGACAGTGTTCAGTGTTGATCCAGTTATTTCTGCATGTTGAAGTCCATTAACATTCTATGAAAAGTACAGATGTAGAAATAAAGAAATCCTAAGGTGCCTTTAGGAACCATGCAGAAGAAAATTATAAGCTTGTGATTCATCCATGTAAAATGTAATTGATGATGGAAAAGATAAGCTAGATGAGAAAATAAACAGAAGCATCAAGGTAGTGTTGAGAAATGATCCCATGGACCCCGTGTGACAGGCTGAGGAGGCATCAGTGGTGGCAGAGCTTCAGCTCTTACAAAGTCCACGCAGTCAGCCTTGTCCAAAGTGAGGGTACCATCAGCCCAGTCACAGATCCCTTCATTGTGGTTCCAGTGTCACAATTTTTTTTTTTTTTGTAATCAAAGAATCCCACTTTAGAAAATTTTCTCCTGTTTACTTATTTATTTCTGACTTGGGGATGGCAGACTAAAGAAGAGCAGAGTTCAGGCATTCCACACTTGCTGCAAGCCATAGTACCTCGTTTGGAGCAAAGTACTGCTAGTATTTATTGACTTTAGAGTCAACATTCACTAAAACCTTAAAGACTGAAGGGGAAAAAGTAAATCTAACTGGATAAAGTGCAAATAAACTGGTATCTTAAGGAATTATATAAATGATCCAAATTAGATTAGAAATGTTATAAACTCTCTGAGAAACAAGCAATGCTAGAGAGATTGTTTCTCTTGCATGCTTGTGTTGGCTATAGCAACCAAACTTTGGGCTACAAAATTAGAAATATATCTCTTTGCTGGTTCTTTAATTAACTAAAGTGAAAGACTCCTCAAAAAATCCAACAGATATTGTCTAACTTACTGACTTCTTTCTTGACAGATTTTCATGTAAACTCAAGCTGGAAAGACGATTTTTCCCTCTTTTTAGATATAATAATAGATTTTATAATATTGTCTTCTGGTATTTCATAAGAATCAACGACTGACTATCTTTTTCAACACTTTTCTTTAATGACATAGTTATAATTTAAAATCTTTTTAAAAGAAAATTTTCAATCTGATTAAATTCCCTGACATTTTGTAACTGTGTCTCATAATTGATATATGTTTAACTAATGGAACACACTTACTGTTATTATGACCTGCTGGTTACTGAGATGAGGGGAAAAACGTATTTAGAAATACTTTTCACCCCACCAATAACTGTAAGAAGTATGAAACCAACTTTAATTGGCTACTGTAATAAAACTATTTGATCTACTCTGATAAAATTAGTTTAGAAACCAAACCAGGAGATGCAGAAAATTGAATATGGTGAAAAGGGTTTGAAGAGACACCTTCTCAAAATACTGTCTACTGAAAAGCAAATGAACAATTACTCCATTTTTCAAGAATCAGAAATCAGGAAAGAGAAAAGATCATGTCATTACATGGTAACTATTTTACTGCTTTGCTTTTAATATTTCTTAGAAGATGGTCTAAAAATGAAGCAGAGCAGATAGAATTAAAATGTGTAGTTCTTCTGCTATCATATTTTGGAGATTGTTAGTTTAAAATAGAATATAAACTTGAAACAAGAGAATCATTCAATTTTCCAAATCAGTAAAGACTGAAACTCTAGGTAAAAAATTAATGGTGGGTATATTTTATTAGTCTATTAAAAGAAAATATCTCTGTATCAATTCTTTCTGAGGGTTTATGATCTTGACTTTGCCTTTGATATAAATAGCTAACTATAAAGTTATCATTTTACTACTTTTGTCTATCTTTATAACTGAAGAAAGCCAATGACATGGGCAATCATATTTGTTGCTAGTGTTTCTTCTGGAGATTGCTAATAATCAGTTAGTCCGAAGGTAGATCACTTTGTCAGAGCCACAGAGAAAACATGTAACCTAGGTAATAAATAAATAACCTGCTTACTTATTGTAGAAGATTGAAAAATATGGGTAAATCTATGAATAACATGATTTATACTCTTAGACTTGGCCAAATTTTCTGGTCACTCTGATTAAATTTTTAAAAAGTGAATTATATTAGCAAGATTACTGGCATGGCTCCTTTAAGAATACATGACACTGGCACTAGTTTTTTAATATTTCATCAAAAGAATCTATGTAAAATACATGTTGATTTACTGCATTTTGTGATTTACTTGTAGAAATGTGACAATGGTGGGTTGTTACATGTCCAAAAGAATAGATATGATGATCAATTATTTTCATTTTACAAATAACATTGTACCTTCCAGAAAAAAGGGATAGATATATATTTTCCTTTTTCTTCCACTAAGTCCAAATTAAAACTTTATAGATTACACATTTTTAAAAAGCGTAAGAAAACTCTGAAAGGTAGAGAGAAGATGGTGAACCAGCCAAATATCTCGCAATATGAGGAGACACAATGGTGAGTTCTCTGGGTTTTCTTTTAACCTCAGGTACCCCAGATTTGGAGCTGAATACATTGGCAACCTGGAAATGCCAAAGGATGCAGACAAAACAACAACAACAAAAACCTTCTAATAATGGCTTGACTTCTGGAAACCATGGGCCAGAAAAGGGACAAACAAGCAGGACAGAAAACTTTTAGACAGTAACTTCTCTACTCCAGGCAGTATACGCACAAAACTGTGGCCCAACCCAATCCATACAAGCAAAGGCTGTTGGAGGCCTAAGTTTGCCTCCTCACCAGGCTGCAAAGAAGGGCGCCATCTGCTAGGTGGTGTCAGGGAAGGCCAAATAGAAAGGCAGAACTTTCATCCTCATTGGGTAGTGATGAGGTCTTACCTCTGGTGGAGTCAGCAGAGACCACATGGAAAGCCTGCATTTCTACTTCCACTTGACTATAAACAGACACCTGCTCTGCATCTCTGATAAGCTGGCGTCTGAAGAAACGTGCTGGAGAATGAGAACTATCACCTAATGGTAACCACGCCACGTCCGCTGCTATGTCAGTGGTGATCATGTGGGAAACTGGAAATGCTACTCCCACTCTAAAGTAATGAGAAGTCTTCCTTATTTCGGTGTCAGTGGAGGCTAAGTGGGAGAACTGAACTACCTCTTTCTCCCTGTGGATACCTATTTTATGGTCTCATAAAGTTAGTTGTATCAGAAGATTTAAACAGGATCTACAGTATTATGTCAACATAAAAATAAGCCTAAATCTCAATCAAAAATCACTCATACCAAAAATCAGGAAGTTCTCAAACTGAATGAAAAAAACTAAGTAATACCAAGCTGACAGGAATGTTCATATTATCTGAAAAAGAATGCAAAGAAATCATGGTAAAGATGCTTCTATGAGCAAATTACAGATACGTCTAAAGCAAATAAAAAAATAGCCCCAGCAAAGAAACAGAAAGTCTCAGCAAAGAGAAGATATAAATAATCTACTGGAGATTTTTATGTCTGAAAAATACAATAAATGAGAAAAAATCTTCAGTGGATCAGCTCAACACAGATTGAGAGGACAGAGGAATCAATGAATTGGAATGCACAAGAACAAAAATAACTCAATCTAAATGATGAGAACAAATCAACTAAAAATTGAGCAGAACCTTAGGAACTAGTGGGAATGTAACAAAAGAGCTAAAATTCATGTTATCAGAGTTCCAGTAGAAAAGGAGAATGAGGGCAGGGCTGAAAAAGATCTTGAAAAAAATAATAGCTGAAAAGCTCTCAAAATTAGCAAGAGACATAAACCTAAAGATTCAAGAAGCTGAGCAAGCTGGACGTGATGGCGTGTGCCTGTAGTCCTAGCTACTCAGGAGGCTGAGGCAGGAGGATTGCTTGAGCCCAGGAGTTCAAGACTGCAATGAGCTATAGTTGCACCACTGTTCTCCAGCCTGGGTGACAGAGAGTCTGTCTCTAAATAAAGAAAGAAGGGAAGCAAAAACAAACAGGATAAACTGAAAGAAATCCATGCCAAGATGCATCATAATTAAACTTCATAAAATTAAATACAAACAAAAATCTTGAAAGCAGCCAGAAAAAAAAATGACATCTCACTCATAGAGAAGAACAATCAAAAGGCAGCAAATTTCTCACCAGAAACCTTGGAGAAGTGGCACTGTATTTTTTCAAGGTGTTGTAAGAAAAGAACTGTCAACCTAGAAGTCTTCACCTAGCAAAAGAAATATCCTTCAGAAATTAAAGGGAAATAAAAATATTATGAAATAAAGGAAAGCTAAGAGAATTTGTTGCCAGCAGAACTTCCTTAAAAGGACTACTAAGGAAGTTCTCTAAACAAAGAGAAAATGATAAATGAAGAAACTGTGGAACATCAGGAAAGATGAAAGAATGTGGTAAGCAAAAATATGAGTAAATATAAAAGGTTTTCCATCTGTTCCCGAGTTCTAAATTGATAACTGAAGCAAACATTATAAACTGTCTAATGTAGGTCTAAATATATATAGAGAAAATATTAAAAACAATTATAAATGAGGGAAGACAAAAGGATATCAATGTAGCAAAGTTTCTATACATCTCTCAAACTGGTAAAAATACAACTGTAGACCCTAAGTTATATATGTGTAATACTTAAAACAATGACAAGTAAATGCATTCAAAAGCACTATAATTAAAATTAAATTCTAGAAATGTCCAAGTAAGGAAGGCAGGAAAAAGAAAACAGAAACAAGTAGAGAAAAAAACAAATACAAAACAACAACAAAAAAATAAAATGGCAGGCTTATGCCCTAACGTATGAATAATTATGTTATATTAAATGGTGTAAAGATACCAATAAAAGGCACTTGCAGAGGGAATTTAAAAACATGAGATATGTATATGCTATGTATATGCTGCCTATAAACTCACTTCAACTATAATAATATATGCAGGTTGGAGGTAAAAAAATAGAAAAAGATATATCATGTAAATCAGGTAAATTGGACTTCAGAAAAAAGAAAATTACTAGAGACAGAGAGGGTTATTATGTAATGGTAAAAGGGTAAGGCCACCAAGAAGATATAGAATTTCTGACTATATATGCACCAAACAATTAATAATGTCTACACTTATAGACTGGATAAATCAATCCATAATGATTTATACTTAATATAAAAGCAGAAATCAGTGAAATCCCAAGCAGTACTACAATAGACAAAGTTAATGAAGGAATGAGCTGATCAATTGTAAAGGTCAATAAAATTGACAAGCCTCTGTCAAGGCTGACAAAGACAAAAGAGAGAGAAGACATGAATAACCAATATCATGGATGAAACATGGGCTGTAAGTAAAGATCTTGCAGACACCTAAAGAATAACAATGCACTGCTATGAACAACTCTACACACACATTTGACAACCTCCATGAAATGTATTACTTTCTTGAAAAATACAAAGTGCCACAAGTCACCCAATGTGAAATAGATACTTTGAGTAGTGCTATAATCATTAAGAAAATTAAATCAATAATTTTAAATCTCCCCAAAAGAAAATCTTCTGGCCCAGATGCTTTCACTGGAATACTTTACTAGATGTTTAAAGAAGAACAAACCTGATTCTACACTATCTCTTTCAGTAAAGAGAAGAAGGAACATAAAATGTATTAGACAATGCTCCTTCTTCTTCAATTCTGATTCAACATAGGGGTTGGGATCTAGATTTAGGCAGAGTTCTTAGACTTGACACCAAAAGCATAATTGGAAACAACCCATATGTCCTTCAGTGTGTGAATGGTTAAAAAAACGGCGCTATACCCATACCATGGAGTCTCACTTAGCAATAAGAAGGAACAGACTTCTGATCAATGCTACAACATGAATAAATCTCCAGAGAATTATGCTGGGTGAAATAAAAGCAATTCTAGAAGATTACAAACTGTATAATTCCATCTATATATAATTTCTAAAATGACAATATTCTGGAAAGGAAGAACAGATTATTGGTTACCATGGATTAAGGAGAAGGTGGGGGTAGGAGAGAGTGACTGCAGCTATAAAAGAGTGCCATGAGGGATTTTTGGTGATGGATGTTTTGTATCTTGGCTGTATCAATGTAAATATCCTGGTTGTGACACTGTATTATAGTTTTACAGGGTGTTACCATTGTGCGATATTGAGCAAAGAACATATGGGGTTGTTTTATAATATTTCCTACAAGTGCATGTAAATATACAATTATCTCAAAAAAGTTTAATGGAAAAATTGACATATTACCTGCTTTATCTATTTAATTTGTTTTCCATACTTTTTCAATTTTTGATTTTGTTTTTTACTCTACTCTTATTAGATTGGCATGAATTTCAAAGCATAAATAAATAAAACATGCCAAAGGTTTAAAAATCACTTAAATAAATTTAATAACACTAGAATCCCAAGCTATATAATTGTGAAATATTTATCAATGAAATTACAAAATATTTGAAATTTTTCTTTAACATACTGTAGCAAAATAAGCAAAGAATAAAACGAAGTGGTAAAATCTTGATAACTGCAAAATTTGCATTATGGATGTATGGGGGTTTAATCAAACAATTCTTACTTCTGAGTATGTATGAGAATTTTCACAAAAAATGATAAATGGCAAAATATGAAGGATTCCATTCACTTTAACTTCTTGGTAATTACATAAATATGCATCTGTATATAAATTATGATGTTCAAAGTCAATGTCATTTTTATGCTACGTGTCTCAAAGATGAACTGTATTTGGATGTCACATGGGCATAGTGATTTAACAATGATTTATATTTTTGGAATTTAAGGATGAGGGGAGAGCTGTAGTGCTCAAGATCTATGCTTCTCTCATTTATGTGTTCGGCTTCTTAAAACTGAAGAGCCGATTACAGAAATGTAAGTAGGTAGATGTTAAATCATGATGTTTTCACTACTATTATGTTTTGATAATGCATTAAAAACTTATTTAAATCATACCTTAATTACTGGTATTACCACGTAAGCAATAAAGGGTGTTTTAGAAATAGCACTGCCTGTTATTTCCACTTCTAAATATTCATCTAATTCCTGCCTTCTCCTGATTTCCTGCTGATTTACACAGCTGCCAACCAAAGGATTTTCAATGCCATATGAACGTTGAAATATGTTAAACTATTCAATCTGTTCTTTAATTTAATTAGGTATGAACTCTATCTACAATAGAATGATGAGTTTAATTTTCTCCCTGCTGGAGTCTAAAAGAGAACCTCGTTTGGGACTTTGCAAACATAGAAGTCATGGGTATTCTGCTTTGTAATTACTATGTACTTTGGGGACAATCTGGCCTATGTGAAAATGCACATGTTTGATCAGCTGTCTGAATAAGATTTACAATTTTGTTGAACATCAGTAGGCACTGAGTATTCTTGTTAATAGCAGTTAATAGTTGTAATATTTGGAATTTGAACTCTGAATAAATATTCTAGTTCATTTATCTTACTTTCTTTTCTTTTCTTTCTTTTTTTTTTGTGGGGGGTGGACAGAATTTCATTCTTATTGCCCAGTCTGTAGTGCAATGGCGTGATCTCGGCTCACTGCAACCTCTGCCTTTCGGGTGCAAGCAATTCTCCTGCTTTAGCCTCCTAAGTAGTTGAGATTACAGGCATGTACCACCACATCTGGCTAATTTTTTTTTTTTTTAGTAGAGACAGGGTTTCACCATGTTGGTCAGGCTGGTCTCGAACTCCTGACCTCAGATGATCCACTGGCCTTGGCCTGCCAAAGTGCTGGGATTACAGGCATGAACCAGCGCACCCGGCCCTTACTTTCAAATACCTCTTCCTGTACCTTACTTCAACACTTGAAAAATTGCATCACACCCAGAATTTCAGTTTCAACCATCTCATTTTCAGACCACTGAGTTCTGCATTTCCACCTCATGAGCTACACTAAGTGCCCCCAACCTCACACTTAAACAATGTATTGTCTATCAGGATCTCCAATCTATTTATCCTGTTACATTTTCATTGTCTTTAACTCCTACAGCCAGCTGAGATTTTATGAATCTCATTGTCACCATTTTAATCACTGAGAAACTCATACCTCAGTTAAGCCCAACTTTTAATGCACTCTGCCTCTCTAACGCTGTATATAAATGTAGTTGGAGAGAAGATTGCCACATTGAGTAGAATCATTCTAAATAGTAATCACAAATCATATCTGTTAGTCTTGTCTAGCAATTTGACACTTGCCTAGTCAATTGACTTCCATACTCAACAGAACATTACCTCATACCTTTCTCTCCTCAAATCTCCCTCATTCCTTTTCCCTTCTTTTAAAGTTATAACCTTTTCTCAACAATATTCAGAAATATTTTTGATACATACTGACTAGACCCTATTCTAATCTCCTGGAACATTCATATTCTTTCTACATAGGTTTTATGTCTGAGAGAGAATGAAAATAACATATATGATAAATGATATAGTACCTTAAAGGTATAATATATTTATCTAGTTCCATGCTTTTAAATAGTATCTATATACTCATGGCACCTAAATTTATAGCTGCAATTCAACCTTCCATCTTAAGCTTCAAATTCATATGTCTAGTTTCATCCCTGACATTATCACTTTGATATCCAAAAGATGTCTCAAATTTAACTTGTACAAAATATATTTTTTGTTAATAAGATCTTATAGCACAATTATATCATAATGTTTGCATATGTTTAGAAAACAAAATCAATGTGAAATTCATCTTTTACATTGCCAACATATTCTTAACAGTCAATCATCAACAAAGGAAGATAAATTGAGAGCCTTTGGTGTTGGTTTGTCTTTTAAGGTTCTTTTTTAAAAAATGTAACAGTTATTTTAAGGTCAGGGGTACATTTGTAGGTTTGTTACATAGGTAAACTAGTGCCATGAGAAGTTGTTGTACAGATTATTTCATCACCCAGGTTTTAAGCCTGGTACCCACTAGTTATTTTTTCTGGTCCTCTCCCTATTTCTATCCTCCACCCTCTGATAGCCCCCAGTATATATTTCCCTATGTGTCCATGTGTTGCCATCATTTAGCTCCCACTTATAAGTGAGGCCATACGGTATTTGGTTTTCTGTTTCTGCATTAGTTTGCTAAGGATAACAGCCTCCAGCTCCAACCGTGTTCCTGCAATGGATATGAACTCATTTTTTATGGATGCATACTATCCCACGGTGTACATGTACCACATTTTCTTTATTCGGTCTACCACTGATGGGTACTTAGGTTGATTCCATATCTTTGCTATTGTGAGTAGTGTTGCAATGAACATATGCATACATGTACCTTTATAATAGAATGATTTATATTCCTTTGGGTATATACCCTGTAATGGGATTGCTGGGTCAAATGGTAATTCTGAGGAATTGCTACACTGCTTTCCACAATGGTTGAACTAATTTACACTCCTAACAACAGTGCATAAGCATTCCTTTTTCTCTGCAACCTTGCCAGCATCTGTTATCTTTTTTGACTTTTTAATAACAGCCATGCTGGCTGGTGTGAGATGGTGTCTTATTATAGTTTTGATTTACATTTCTCTAATGATCAGTGATTCTGAGCTTTTTTTCATATTCTTGTTAGCTGCATGTATGTCTTCTTTTTAAAAGTGTCTGTTCATGTTCTTTGCCCACTTTTTAATAGGGTTGCTTGTTTTTTTCTTGTAAATTTGTTTACATTCCTTATAGATGCTGGATATTAGACCATTGTCAGATGCATAGTTTGCAAAAATTTTCTCCCATTCTGTAGATTATGTGTTCACTCTGTTGACAGTTCCTTTTGCTGTGCAGAGGCTCTTTAGTTTAATCAGATCCCAGCTATTATTTTTTTTCCTTTGGTTGCAATTTCGTTTGGTGTTTTCATCATGAAATCTCTGCCTGTTCCTGTGTCCAGAATGGTATTGCCTAGGTTGTCTTCAAGGGTTTTTATAGTTTTGAGGCTTTGTGTTTCTGCAAAAACCTCAGCTTTTCACTGTGCCTCAGCCACCACTGTGGCTGACTCTGTCACTCCCAGACCCCCTTGCTACTCCCATTTGTTCTGAGTTTGTTGAGATGCTACATCACATAGTACAGAAGTCTGACTTCCCGAGCAGCTTCTGAAGAGTTGGCTGATGTAAGTTAGAATTGCCCTTGCTTTGTGAATGGCTGTGTCTTTCTAGCTTATTGTGAAGCAGTGACCAGCACAGGAAGCAATAACTAGCACATGACCTGATATTTCACCCTATCCCTCTCAGTCCTATCTACCCCTTTTTCTCTTCTTTTTCCTTGAGGTTGTGTCTCTCTAATCAGACACATTCCTGATATTTTGAATGCTGTGTTTACTTGGTTAGCAAAAATATCACATAGTTAAAATTTGAAGTTAAACATGATATTAAACACCTCTTTTTACAAATGAGAAACCCAAGGCCAAGAGAAACTGCATGATTTGTCTAAAGTAAGAGTCTGACTTCTAGCAAATATAGACTTATTTCTTGTTTCTATAGCAAAACATAATTCCACTAGAACATAAATTTACAGGACCCTGAAGATACATAAGCTATTTGGTTATCATATCATTGCTATTCTACATAACACCATCAGAGAATCACTTTAACCGTGATGAGACCAATCCATCATCAGATGATAATATGTCATCATTATATGTTCAGATTTTGTGCATTAAACCCCAGATTATCATTCAGTAAAATTAGCAATTTCAAACCAAATGCAAAGTTTTCAACATTTGTTCAGGTAACCATGTTTATATAAAAATCAATTCACCTTTTAATACAAAGGATTACTTTTGAAGATGCTGAATGCTCTGATTTTTTACTCCTAATCTGAAATTGTTGGAATAAAAAGAGTAAATATAATATAGCCTTCAATACCCCATTTATTTACCAAAAGAAAACCATTTCTAGGCATAATTATGTATAATTTAATATCTTAGATTTTCAGGTTCTATTTCAAAATAAAATATATGTATATAACCAGCATGCTTGTAATCTGTTACTCAGTTTTACTTAGACCATGTATACTAAGTCAAAGCAAAAGAAAAAGCCCATATGAATATGTAGATATTTATTCTCTAATGTCATATTCTATGGAAGAAAGAAAAGGAAATCATTAGCAATTTATTTTGTTTTTTCAAATAAATATGTTTGAAAGGGCTGAGGAATGTAGAGGTTTTATTTAAAATACAAATATAAAAATGAGCTACTCCAGAGCTGGTGCTCCAGATCCATTGAGCACACCTTTAATGCATATTCCGTCTTCTTCCTCAACTCTCTGCTAAGTGGCATGCATAAAGATGTAAATATCCTCTGGCCAAAGTGGTATCAGGAAATAGTTTTAACCAGGGCATCACTTTGAGAATGGTGGCGTTTCCAAAGTGAATTAAAGATTTTGAATATTTATAATATGCTTTTTGGAGAAGAATTGAGATGCTTAATATCAAAGAAAGCTGGTTTGTATCAGTATTATGTGAAGTTGTCCAAAGATGTAGTGGGCAGCTTCATAAATCTGAGAGCTCTCTTTACCAGGAGTAGACCCCACTAGAAGAAGATTGAATAGTCATTTGATAGTAATGATGTAGAGGAGATTTAAATATTAATAAATGGATTAGATTGTTTTTAAGTCTTCTTCCAGTTCTGCTTTTTGTTTTCTAGAGGAGATGCCTTCTGCATCACTGTATGTTCAGACATAATCAAACTACAGTAAATTTTACCTATATTTTTTCTTCACACTTGCTATTTGTCAGTTAATTATGTTTATTGTTGATTTCTAGCACCAAGTTTGTTAAACATCTGTAATTTTAATTTTGAACATCTCCCAACACAATAAAAGTATTGTGCAAAATAAATAAAATTTTATTACTGATAAAACTAGGAGATATGTTTGTCCAAACTATTAAAGTGTTTGACATGCCATATTAGCAGACATGCCACGTTAGCAGAATATCATATTATATCAGAATATCATATATATCAGAATATCAGACATATCAGAATATCATACATATCAGAATATCTGATATGCCATATTAGCCGAAATCATATAGATGATAAGGCAGGGTCAAAAAGTGGAACTCTGAATTGTGGGCCATGGTCAATTTTGTTTGGCTGGCAAGTGTAAAAAAAGAATTCAGATGCATACACATTCTTGCATCCAAAGGAGCTTCATTGTAGGTAGAAATTCCTACCAGCTCTTTTCTCATAAGAAATCCCTACAAACATATGGATGATTTATTGATTTGAAAATGAGCAGTCCATTTTAAAATTACATATGTACATATATACACATACATGAGTATACACACACACACACACACACACACACACATACCCTGCAGGGAGCAATGAAAGACCTGAAACATGCAAAAGTAGGATAGTCATTAGAAGCCTGCTTCTACTGAGTAGATAAACGTAGTGCCCGACTATTATATATTTTATTTTATATTTTGTGATGTTTTGATAGTTTCATGAATTCAAATAACTTAACAAAAATACAAATCTTTTGAACAGGGATATGAAAGCTCAAGGCTGACAGAGTGGAACAAAAGAATAAGGTGAAATACAATATGCTAGAAGAGTTGAAGAGAGAAGTAGAAAAGAAAAAGTAATGACAAAACTTAAAGCTCTTAAAGCAGCACATATGAGAACAAAAATGCAAAAGAGCATAAACACAGATGAGAAAGTTGAGAAAATATAAATTAACAAAATTTAAATTTAAATTAAATTAAATTAAACATAGATGTGAAATATAGACAAAAATATAGCAAAAGTTCACATATTCATAACTGATTTCCCTGAAGGAAAGTGGCAAAAGTAACAGAAAAAATAACACTTGCATATATAATTGTAGAAAACATTTTAGTAATAAGGATTTCAATGTATTAGTTAGAAGCTAATTCTAAAAATTCCATTCTGGTTAAGACAGAATAACAAGATCCTAATATACTTTCTCTTCTTAGAAAACCAGAAAACGATTCAAAATATAGGAAGCAGTAGTTTTCCAGATATTGGACAACATGTAACACAGGACCGTGGCCCTAGGAAGAGAATAACAACTGATGTGAGCCCTATCGTTGTATCTACAATATAGACAGAAAACCAAAAACAACTTCGATGTCACATTGAGTTGAGAGCAGAAAAAACCAGTGTAGCTAGCTAGGATTGGTGGGGCAGACAACGAGGTATGAGGGAGATGAACAAAGAGAGAGTTTTAAATACTTGCATAGTGTCTTGAGTTTTTGACTAAGTACTAATATGCACATGTCTGAAAGAAAACTACACAAGACAGAGGAAATAATTATTACAAATGAGAAGCTGAAGCTCACACAGAATTGGGACTAGATCATAATCTCACAGCTTAATTTACCTGAGGCATTGGACAGAATTTTCTGAAGGGTGATTAGGTTAAATTAGCTTTAGATAATAGGTTCTCTAGATCTACACTTAAAAAGCTTAAAGAAGGGCTCAGAAAGGGTCCAATGGGTTCCAACTAACTTAACTGAGTGTCAAAACAAAATCAAACAGTATTTAAAAAAATACAACAATCCAGTGACCAAAACCATAAAATTCACTATGGCTGGCATCCAGGAAAAATATTACCAGACATGTAAAGAAGCAGGAAAATAATCAGAAAAAAATTAATCAATAAAAATTGACTGAGAAATAAAAGAAATTATATTTAAAACCAGCAAAGAAGAATGTTAAGATAATTATTAGGCCGGGTGCAGTGGCTCACGCCTGTAATTCCCGCACTTTGGGAGGCCAAGGTGGGTGGATCACCCGAGGTCAGGATTCGAGACCAGCCTGGCCAACATGGCGAAACCTGAGTAGCTGGGATTATAGGCACCCGCCACTACACCCAGCTAATTTTTTGTAGTTTTAGTAGAGCTACTCAGGAGGCTGAGGCACGAGAATCGTTTGAAGCTGGAAGACGGAGGATGTAGTGAGCCAAGATCGTACCACTGCACTCCAGTTTGGGTGATGGAGTGAGAATCCATCTCAAAAAAATAATAATTATTATAGTTATTATATATAACTAAAATAATAACTATAGTTATTATATATAACTATAATAATTATTACAGTTATGATTATATTATAGTTATAGTTATGTTATTATAACTATAATAATTATTATTATAGTTATGTTCCATATTCTTTTAAAAAGTGGAGGAAAAATAAACATGATGAAGGGAGAAAGGAAAGGCAAAAATGTCCCAAATAGAAAATGTAGAGATGGAAAATATGATATCTGAAATATGTATATATACCACATGGGATGAATAGCAGTTAGACACCGCAGAAGAAAAGGTCATTTTACCTGGACACATAGCAATAGAAACCATCCAAAATGAAACAAAGAAAGAAAATAGATGGAAAAAAATAGTATTAGGGACCTGTGGTACAATATCAAGCAGTCTAACGTAAATGTAATTGGAGTTCCAGAAAGAAAGAGGTGGTAAAGGAAAAAAATGATTCAAAAAATAGTAGCTAAAAGTTTTCCAAATTTGATTAAAAATATAAATCCACAGCTCCAAAGAGTTTCATGAACCTTAAGTGGAGTAAACCTGTAACGAAAATCATCCCTAGGCATAGCAAAATCACATAGCAGCTGAAAACTAGTAATAATGAAAAATATTCTTAAAAGCGAACATAGAAAAAAGACCAAAATATGGATAAGAATAAGGGACAAAGATAAGAATGAAAGCAGACTTCTTTTCAGAGACAATGCAAGCTTGACAATAGTTGAGCAACATTTTATACGTATAAAAGAAAATCTATTAACCTCCAATTTCTGACTCAGTAAAAACATCATTCAAGTGAAGACCAATGAAAGAATTGTAAGTTGAGATAATTATTGCCAGCAGACATGCACCATAAAGGACATTCTTCAGGCAGAAGAAAATGATACCTGAGAAGCCCAGCTCCCGGTAGAAAACCTACCTGTGATTTCTTTTCAAGTCTGACCATAGGCAATTACAAGAGCTTTCCCTAGCTTAATGCACAGCCAGTGCATTTCAGTCCCTGAAGGGAGCTGCCGACAAGGACTCAGGCCATGCTGTTATATTATCTGAGTTCCTAGCCCAGGTGCCTTCTTTTGGTGTCTTCTTTATGGGGATCTTCAGCTGAGGCCCTCCTTAGGCGCCCCTGTCTAGATCTCCTTATCATTGCAGGGAGGTACCTGGAAGACACTTTTCTACACTCTAATTCACTACTCAGTACTTTTGCCCCCAACACTTCCTTGTCTCCTCCCCCTGCCCCACCCCTTCCACAAAATAGCAGGAGCTTTTTGTCCAGGGCTCCCTTGACAGTGAGATGACTCTGCATCTATGCTGATCCGCCTGACCCTTAGTGGAACACCATTCCATGGGAGAAAATAAAATAGTGTGGGGAGTTGACACTTTCTCACATTTTTCTTCTTGCTGATACTATTATAGTGAGTGATGAAGACTTGACTGCTATTTTTATTTGTCTTATTGTTTTAACCTGCTACTCTAACACCTGGAGGCATAGATCTCCGGAGCTCTGAGCCCTTGACAATACCAAAAGGTAATTTGGCTCCACACAAAAAATAAAGGGTCAAAAAGAGCCACTGGAAATAACAAACACATTGGTAAACAAAACATTTTTCTCCTTCTTAATCTCTTCTAAAAGATAACTGATTGTTTAAAGCAAAAATAACATGTATTATGAAGCATATGTGGGAGTTAAATGTACACAGAATGTGAAGAGAAGAATTGAGGCTTACAGGTCCAAGGTAGTTAACCTATACATGAAGGGGTCTGTCATTATTTGGAGGTAGACTGTGTAGGTTTCAGAGGTATATTGTAAACCCTATATCAACCAGTAACAACTATAAAACAAAATAATATAGCAAATATGCCCATAGTAGAGATATTAATAAAATGGAATTCTAAAATAATTTAAAAATTCCACCTATAGTAGTGGCAAAAGATAATAAAAAGAAGTCCAAATCTAACAAAATATATGGAAGAGCTCTATATTAAACACTAAAAACTTTTCTGAGTAAAATTTTAAAACACATATATAAATGGACAGCATATTTACTGACTGAAAGATTTATTGTTGAGGTTTAAATTCTCCCCTAACTGATGTATAGATTTTGTGCAATCCACTCAAAATTGTTGAAGATTTTTAGATAGAAAGAGACAAGGAGATTCAAAACTTGATATGGAGGTGCAAATCATCTAGAAGAGACAAAACAATTTCCAAAGAAAGTGTAATGTTGGAGGTCTTAGACTACCTGATTTCAATGTATACAGGAATAGCTTGGAGATATTGAGGGTTCAGTTCCAGACCACTGCAATAAAGCAAATATCACAATAAAGCTAGTCAAATGTTTTTTTTTTGTTTCCCAAGTGCATATAAAAATTATGTTTACACTATACTGTGGTCTATTAAGTGTGCAATAGTATTATGTCTAAACATGTGCATGCCTTAATTAAAAATTACTTTATTGCTAAAAAATTGCTAACTGCCATCTGAGCCTTCAGCAAGTCATAATCTTTTTGTTTGTGGAGGGTCTTGCCTCGATGTTGACGGCTGCTGACTGATCACAGTGGTTGCTGCTGAACATTGGGATGGCTGTGGTAATTTTTAACAATATGACAATAGTGAAGTTTGTCACATTGATTGACTCCTCTTTTTACAAAAGAAGTCTCTGTAGCATGTGATGCTGTTTTATGGCATTTTACCCACAGTAGAACTTTAAAAAATGTAATCAGTCCTCTCAAACCCTGCCACTGCTTTGTCAACTAAGTTTATATAACAGTCTAAACTAAATCCTTTGTTATCCTTTTAAAAACGTTCACAACATCCTCACCAGGAGTAGATTCCAACTTAAGAAACTGCTTTCTTTGCTCTTCCATAAAAAACACTTTTTGTCTATTCAAATATTATGATGAGATTGCAGCAATTCAGTCACATCTACTTCTTATTCCAGTTCTCTTGCTACTTCCACATCTGCAGTTATTTCCTCCACTGAATTAACTGTAGCCCCTTGATCCATGGGCTACAGAATAGATGCTGTGTTATCATTGCATAAAAGCAAAATTAATCTCTTTGTACATCCCCATCAGAGTTCCTGAGTGGTCAGGTGCATTGTTAATGAACAGTAATTCATTTTGAAATGAATCCCTCTTTTGAGTAGTAGGTCTCAACATTTGGCTTAAAATATTCAGGAAACCATGCTGTAAACATGTTCTGTCATCCGGGCTTTGTTGTACCATTGATGGCACACAGGTGGAGTAGATTTAGCATCACCCTGAAGTGCCCTAGAATTTTCAGATTAAGCATTAACTTCAACTTAAAAATCAACAGTTGCATTAGCCCCTGAAAAGATAGCCTGACCTCTGCAACTTTGAAACCAGCTATGAAAGACCTAGATGGCATCTTCTTCTAGTAAAAGTCTATTTTGTCTATATTAAAAATATGTTATCTAGTTTGCCTGCCATCATTAATTATCTTATCTGGATCTTCTGGATAACTTGCTGCAACTTCTACAGCACTGCTTGCTGCTTCACCTTGCACTTTTGTGTTACGGAGACAGCTTCTTTTTTAAAACCTTATGAATCAACCTCTGCTAGCTTTGAAAACTTCTGCAGCTTTTTCACTTCTCTTACCCTTCATAGCATTGAAGAGAGTCAGAGTTTTGCTCTGGCCTAGGCTTTGGCTTAAGAGAATACTGCGGCTAGTTTGTCTTCTATCCAGACCCCTAAAACTTCCATGTCAGCAATAAGGCTGTTTCACTTTCTTATCATTCATGTGTTCACTGGATAAAAAGTTTTAATTTCCCTCAAGAACTTATCCTTTGCATTCACATCTCTGCTGTTTGGTGAAAGAGTCCTAGCTTTTAGCATGTCTTGGCTTTCAACATATTCTTCTCACCAAGTTTAATTAGTTCTAGCTTTTGATTTAAACTGAGAGACATGCAATTCTTCCTTTCACTTGAACACTTACAGGCTATTATTGGATTATTAATTGGGCTAATTTCTATTATGTAGTACCTCAGAAAATAGGGAAGCCTGAGGAAAAGAACAGAGTTGGGAGAACAGCCATTCAGTGGAGCAGTCAGAACACACACTACATTTATCTGTTAGGTTGGCCATCTTACTGATATGGGCATAGTTCATGGTGCCCCCAAATAATTACAATAGTAACATCAAAAGTCACTGATCACAGATTACCATAACAAATTAAATAATGATGAAAAGTTTGAAATATAGTAAAAATATCAAAATGTGGCACACAGACAAGAAGTAAGCACATACTGTTGGAAAAATGGTATTGATAAAGTTGCTCGATGTAGCATTGCCACAAACCTTCAGAATAAGCATTAATTTCAACTTAAAAATCAACAGCTGCCTTAGTTCCTCAAAAAATAGTTAGCCTGTCCTCTAAAACTCTGAAACCAGGAACAGTCTTCTCTTTCTTAGCTATTTATACAAAAAAAAAAAAAAAAGAGAGAGAGAGAGAGTGACAGAAGCAAAACACAGTATTTGTAAAGTGCAATAAAGTGAAGGGCAATAAAACTTGGTATGTCTGTATTAGAAAGCTCTAGCAACTGAAATAATTTTGTATTGGTTGAAAATATACATAGAGATAAATGAGATGGACTAGAGAACTCAAACATGGCGCTAAATCTATATGATCAACAATATTGGTGGGAGAATTTCATGGGGAAAGGAAAGTCTTCTTAGCAAACAGCGTTGGAATGATTAGCTACCTATTTGGAAAAAAAAATCAACTTTTACTTTGCACCATATACAAAAATTGACTATAAATTGATGATGTACTTAAATATAAAGTTAAAACTATAGAGAATCTAGAAGAAAAAATATCAGAAAAACCTTTGCAACTTTGAGATAGGAAAAAGTGTTTTAGGTAGAACACTCAGACCACAAAAATATCTAAAAATCAATAAATTGAATGTTATACAAAGATTTAAAAAATAATTATTTGAAAGAGTTAAAAAGTGAAAAAGCCACTCATAAACTAGGAGAAAAATCTTTGCAAATTATATATAACACAAAGGACTTATATCCAGAATATTTAAATAGCGCATTTAAATAACTCTTAAGCCTCAATAATAATAAGAATGAATCAATACAATAGCAAGTAAAATATTTTTGAACAGATATTTCTGAAAATTCAGTTTACAAGTGGCCAAAATGTACACATGAAAAGATGTTCGGTGTCATCAGGAAATGTAAACTAAATCCACAGTGAGATACTACTAACTCACCTATTGGAAATACTAAAATTAGAAAAAAAAAAAACCCAGGCCATCAAGAGATGGCAAAAATGTTGATTTTATACTTTACTGGTGGAAATAAAATGGTGCAACCTTTCTGAAAAATAGTCGGGCAATTTCAAAAAATGTAAATATACACCCATAATGTTACCAGCTATATAACTCATAGGTAATTACTTAAGAATAGAACAGTCTATGTTTACATAAAGACTTGTACATGAATGCTCATAACAATTTTGTCTGTAATTACCACAACCTAGGGGGGAATGTTCACCCACTGGTACGTGAGTAAAAAAAATATAGTACATTCATACAGTGAACACTACTCAAAAATAAGCAAGACTGAACTACTTGTAGACACAACAAAATAAATTAATTTCAAAAGCATAATGTCAAGTGAAAGAAGCAGACAGAAAAGTATACATACTATATGTTTTCATTTATATAAAATATAAAATTCTAACAATGAAAACAAATGTATAAAGAGAGCAGATCAGCAGTTGCTTGGAATCAGGGGTGGAGGGAACAGTGAATTTTGAAGACACATGAGAAAACTTTTCAATGGAAAGTAAATGTTTTATATCTCGATTGTGATGATGGTTTTCACAGGTGTATACATTTTTCAAGTTTTGTGAAATTGTATATTTAATACATATGCAGTTTGTTGTACATGAATTTTACCTCAATACAATTATTAACAAAAGGTCAGCATTATCCCATGACCAAGTAGAGTACATAACGAGGATGAAAAAAGGTTCACTATTATGAAATATATAATTCAACAGAATATTATATTTAAGAGAAATTATTTCCATATGCTGGAAAGTCATTTAACAAAATGCAATATTCAATCTTAGTTTTAAGCATTTATAATATAAAGGAATAGATGCATATTTAATATTTCTATACAAATATAAATCCATTCATATGCATATACACATAAATATACATACACAAAGACACACATGAGAGGGAGAGAGAGAGAGAAAGAGAGGGGGTGAAAGAGGTGACAGAGACAGAACATAGAGCTATTCATTGGGAGAATTCCTAAATTCAGTGTCATGCCTAAAATGAAAAGCAGAAGCATTCCCATTCAAGTCAAATATAAGACAAAGTTACCTTTATCATCACTACAATTTAATATTTTTCTATAATTAATACCCAAGACAATAAAATAATAAATAGTATATAAATATTGAAAGGAGAAAATAAAATTACCTTTATTTGAGGTTGATATAATACAACTGAAAACTTCCAGAGAATTGAATGGAAAAAAAATCATGAAAAAAAATCATAAAAAATAACAGAATCCAAGAGGCTAGCTGGTTACATTATTCAAAGACAAATTTAATAGCTTATCTTTCTATAAGCACCAGTGATTTAGAAAGTAGTTTGGAAGAAAGAAAATGACTTCAACTTTCTCCCATATATATTAAATGGAAAAAAGTACAGAATCCTGGCAGATGCTACTCTTTGTGTTTAAAAATCAATAAATACTATCTTGTATGCCCAATTTATTCCTAAAAGACACATAAACAGTTTAATAGAGGTAATATATTATAGAACTTGTAGAGTCTTCTCAAGATACACATATCTAATTATGAAAGGTGAGTTCTTGGAATCATTTATCCTTTTACGTTCTTGCTGCCTACCATGCTGGCATCACCTGTGGGCTTGTTAAAAATGCAGATGCTCAGACCTCACCTCAGTCATCTTGAATCAGAGTCTGCATCTTAATAAAACTATTTGGTTACTGATATGAACATTAAAATTTTTGAAGCACTGCTCTAAGTAAACAATTTATATTTGGTTGAGAATAATGAAATATTTTTTGAGAGAGCCAACGAAAAAACAACTCTTTTATAAATTAATACAAACAAAAGAAAAGTCAAAGTCATCATCAGAGAGTGATTTTAAAAAACCCTCTTTATTTGATTATGTGTTTTAACCAATTGCTATATGTTCTTACCTCTGCACAGCTATTCCTTCTTTCACACTTAAGCTTTGAAAAAGAACAATTATTTTTAAATAATTGCTTTACTTATTTAGAGAAGTCTTTTCCAGAGAGAATTTTGCCTTTCACTAATTTAAGCAGCATAAAACAACACACACCATGTGCTATTTTCCATTCTCTTGAAATACCCAGAATTATTAATTTCAGTGTTTTATTTGCAAAGTAAAGGGTAAGTTATTATTTTTAGCTATGACATCGTTATAACTATATAGAGATGGCAAACAATTATCGTGTTAATCAAAAGAAGTAAAGCTGCTTTCATTATATGAGTAAAGATGTCCTAGATTTCCTCCATTATAAACTACCTTTCCATTTCCTCTAGAAACAATTTTAGAAACAGATATACTTTTGAAATTTGATGTTTTTCAGAGTTAGCATTATGAGACATTCATGTAGGGCCAAATTTTTTTAAAGATATAAAGACAGGTTCAAAAAATCATTGACTGGCTAAATATAAACTACAGAAAAATAACAAAATGACACAAGGCACTGATCTAGAGTATCTTGGAAGAGGACCTGAACTCTCATAACGTGTGTGGCAGGCACAATTCCTGTTTGATAAAAAGAGCTTAGTGAGAAATAATAAGATATGAGAGAGACTTAATATGAGTAATAAACGATAGATTCGTTGTCTAAAAATTAATTCTGACTCCTTGGAAACTCTAATGTAAATCTCAGCAAGCTTGACATACTGTGTTTTCCATTGAAGACAGGCAGTGAACTGGGTAATCTGTGCAAAAAAACTTAAGAACTACCAAGACTCTTTCATGAAATGATAGATATTCAAATGTATTATCTATTGTGTATGAAATGAACTTAAACTGTTTGGAGAAAAGTATACGGAAATCCAAGAGACCTAGAAGAGCTATAACAATCTTGAAAAAGATTGCAGAACTTACACTTACTGACTTCAATACTTATTGTAAAGCTACGATAACCAAGGCAGTCTGATACTGGCATAAGGATAGACATGTGGATCCATGGAATAGAATAGAGACCAGGCACGGTGGCTCACTCCTGTAAACCCAGCCCTCTGAGAAGCCGAGGCAGGTGGATCACTTGAGCTCAGGAGTGCAAGACCAGCCTGGGCAACATGGTGAAACCTCATCTCTATAGAGTCCAGAGAGAATACTTTACTTTTATGGTCAGTGGATTGTGACAAGAGTGCCAAAACAATTCAGTGGGGATAGAACAGTCTTTTCACAAGCAATGCAGGGACAACTGGATTTCCATATGCAAAAGAATGAAGTTGGATTCCTTCCTCATATCATACAAAACAATTAATTCAAAATGGATTATAGACCTATAAGTAAAAGGTAAAATTATAAAGCTTATACAAGAAAATATAAGAACAAATCCTTGTGACCTTGGGTTAGACAAAGCCAAAAATAGATAAAATAAGCTTCATCAAAACTAAAAGCTTTTGTGCTTCAAACAATACTATTAAGGGGAAAATGACAATGAACAGAATGGGGATAAAATATTAATATTGAAAATTATGTATTTAGATTTCTACCTGGAATATTTAAGGAATTCTTAGAACTCTATAATTTTAAAAATGATCACCCAATTTAAAAAATGGGTGAAGGATCTGAGTAGACATTTCTCCAAAGAGGTTGTAGAAATGGACAATAAGCTCATAAAATGTTGTTCACCATTATTAGTCATTGGGGAAATGTAAATCAAAACCACAATTAGATACCATTTTACACCCACTAGGTTGGTTGTAAACAAAAGGATTGCCAATAATAAGTGTTAACAAGGATGTAAATTGCAACTGGTACATTGCTGGTGAGAATGCAAAATATTGTAGCCACTTTGGAAACAGTCTGGCAGAAACTTGAAAGGTTAAACATAGAGTTACATGACCAAGCAACTCCACTGCTAGGTAATACAAACAAGATAAATGAAAACATACCACACAAAAACTTTTACAGGAATGTTGAAGAAGCACTTTTAATAATAGCCCAAATACTGGGACAACCCAAGTGTCCATCAACAAATAGGATATTTTTAGACAATAAAAATGAATCAAATACTGATGATACATGTCACAACATGAATGAACCCTGAACACATTATGCTAAGTGCAAGAAGCCAGTCACAAAAAATTATATATTGTATAGTCCCGTTTATATGAAATGTCAAGAATAGATCAATCTATGTAGAGAGATAGTAGATTGGCCAGGCGCAGTGGCTCACACCTGTAATCCTAGCACTTTGGGAGGCTGAGGTGGGTGGATCACCTGAGGTGAGGAGTTCGAGACCAGCCTGGCCAACATGGTGAAACCCCGTCTCTACTAAAAATACAAAATTAGCCGGATGTGGTGGCACATGCCTGTAATCCCAGATACCTGGGAGGCTGAGGCAGGAAAATCACTTGAACCTGGGAGGCGGAGGTTGCAGTGAGCCAAGATTGCACCACTGTACTCCAGCCTGGGCAACAATAGGGAAACTCCATCTCGAAAACAACAACAAAAAAGAAAATGTTCTAAATTGATTGTGCTGATGGCTGTACAACCTGTAAACATATTTAAAACCATTATATTGTACCCTTTAAATATGTAAATCTTACGGTGTGTGAATTATATCTCAATAAAGCTGTTGAAACTGTTTTAGGGAGCTTATGTTAAGTCCTTTTTCCTTCTTTTATATAAAATTTAAAGAAAAAGGAATCTTTCAAGACAAAGGGAAAAATAGTCTGTTTCCTCAAGTTCCAAGCTTCCAAGAATTTTTAAATGTATATTACAAAGGTAAAATAAATATCTACATGATCAATACATTTACTGTAACAATACTTTTACCCCACACCATTTAATGTATAAATATTTACATGCTTTTCACAACGGAGGAAAGTTGGGCCAGTATGTTGAAATACTTTAAACTTTTTAAATATAAATCTTCCACAATATACAGTTTCAAGTAACTGCTTCAGTACATAATTTTTGAAAAGTTTCTATTTTGATAATTTCTAGTAAAATGTGGATTTCCATTCCATTGGGTTTATGGTATTTACATAACTAAGATACAGCCTATTGCTCTAAGACACTATTACATTACTGAGATTTGAGTAATAAGATAATGAGAAATGTAACTTTATATGACATTAATGTTTTTTAACTAAGTACCAAGTGAAAATATATTAATAATTTTACTAGAAATGTGTTAGTGATATTGTAGTGCCATAAAGGAGAATTTGCTCCTTACATGAAAAATAATTAATATTTGCAAGATAACTTCAGCTGAAATATTAATGTTAAATCAAAAATAGGAATAAGTATACTGTGAAGTCAAATGGCTGGCAGTTGTTTAACTGGTCACTGCCAGATTCAGGGCTTGATTCTTGGGCCTTGGTCACTCTTGCACATGGCTGTGAGATCATCATCAGCCCTGATTCCTCGCAGCTCAAGATGTCTCTTGTCGGACAAAGATAGAGGGAATGATGCAGGAAGACCATTGGAAACTAACTCATCCCTAAAAATTTGAGGTACGTATTCAAGAAAGCACTTAAAGAAGCATAGTTAAGCTCTGTTTACCAGGCAGTGCGCAAAATGCTGATGCTATAAAGAGGAGGAGGACACGGCCATGGCTTCTACGAGCTCTTACCCTATTTCAAAGCTCAGAGCAGTAACAGGGCCAGGCTAGATGGGCCCTTGCAGGCTCTTGCAAAGATTTACCCTGAAATAAATGAAAAACACCTATTGCTGTGTTTTAAGCAGAGAAGTAAATTTTCTGATTTCATATGCGAAGGGTAGCTCTGGCTGCTCAGCTGACTATACATTGTAGGGGGACAAGGGTATGTTGAGAGACTATCAGGATTGTCTAAGTGAGAAATGGTGTGGCTTTGGCTGCAGTGATAGCTCTAGAGATGGTGGGAACTGGGCAGATTGCAGATATACAGATTTATGTATCCAGGATTCATGACATACCAGAGTCTGATTTATGATTCTGGATACAAAGAGAGATGGAAAGAACAGAAATGACAATTGCTAGGCAGCAGAGAAGGTCAGAGAGTCGTTCCAACATCTCAATTTCAGAATGTGGTGCTAGGAAGTGAACTAAGAGATGGCAAGCACAGGGCCTTGGTGAAAATTTTCTGGGAGTGCAAATAACTACCTCCGGAGGTACAGAAGCTCTGAAGAGGGAAGACAGGTCAATAGGGTAGCCATGGCTAAGAAATGGCAGGGAATCTTCACATCTAGTTTCCATGGAAACATTAAGTCACCATGAACCAGTCTGGGAAAACAGGAGCCCATGTGGATTACAAAGAATGGAAGGAGCTTATGACACTTCGCAGAAATAATGTCTAGCCATCCTGCCCCCTCCCCTGTCCACTCCAGCAACCATTGAAAAGTGGTTTGACAGAGATTTGCATTCCAAGGAACATACTATGACACTGAAGTATAAAAGGTTTCTAATTTTTCTGCTTTCTAATGATTTCTCAGGCTATTGCACCTTTTAAACGGAAAACTCCAAAACTTTCCATTTTGAAATCAAATTTTTATATATACAAAAGTCTAGGAAAACAGATTATATTGTGTAGTCATGTATACAGTCAGCATTTTTGAGCATATAGCATGTGCTTAACATTATGCTATACGTAGAGAATGAGAAGAATAATCACAAAAACTCAGCTCCTACCCTTGAGAAACTCACAATTATGAAGAAATATTCTACTGTGCGTATGGAATGAGAAAAATCAGCACAAAAATTCATGCCCTGCCCTTGAGAAGCTCACAATTAAACTAAAAATACATAAAATGGCATACATTCAATATGGTAAATACTTCTCCTAGTGTATGTCTAGGAGTTTGATCATTCTTGGTGTGGTATTTAATATATATTTGATGATAATTTATAGTAGCATAGGGTGGTGTCCAAAGAAAGTAGTTTGAAACCAATAATTTTTAAAAATAAACTGATTATGGAAGGAAAATATCACTATTTAAATGAAGACATAGCAAATGTTTTCTTTTGAACTTAGAAAAATACTTTATAAATAAAGGGAAGATTTTGAAAAATAGTCACAAGAAATTATAAAAGAAAAGGACTTAGGACTTTAATTTTTAAAAAGATGATATTGCCTTTGCTACCTCAGCCACAAATTTTAGACATCTTGTATAGTAACTTGAACAAAACAGACAGGGAGGCCTGAATGACTACGCCCAACTTGGTCATTCAGTTCTGAAAACACATTGTTCATACATATCTCTAAGCAAGAGTGGTAGGCAGAATAATGCCTGCACCCTGCCCCGACAAACGTGTAAAGATGTTCATCGTCATCCCCAGAACGTGTGACTACATTACGTTACATGGACAAAGCTAATTAAACTTGCAGATAGAATTAAAGTTGCTAACCAGCTGACCTTAAAAACAGGAAAAGTATCCTGGATTATTCAGATGGGCCCGATATAATCACAGGGTCTTTAAAAGATGGAAATTCAATGGCAAAGTAATGCAATATGAAAAAGACTAAATCTCTCAAAAGAATGCAGAAAACTTCAGGAACTAATAAGCTATCACAGCAAGGTGCAGGGTACAAGGTTGATACTTAAATGTAAATCACCTTTCTATATACCAGCAATAAACAAATAAAATTTAAAATTAGAAACAAAATGCCATTCACATGAGCACAAAAAAACAGAATATGTAGATATAAATCTAACAAAGTATGTTCAAGACTTATATGAGAAAAACTACAAAACTCTGTAGAAAGAAATCGAAGAACTAACTAAGTAAAAATATTTTATATTCATTGGTAGACTTAATAGTAGCAAGATGTGAGTTATTTTCAACTTTATAGATTCAATGTCATTCCCCAACAAAATCCTAGCAACTTATTTTGTGGATATCAACCAATTGATTATAAAGTTTATGTGGAAAAGCAAAAGATCCAGAATAGTTGACACAATATTGCATAGGAAGAACAAAGTTAAGGACTGATACTACCCAATTTCAAAGCATACTAAGAAACTAAAACAATCAAGACAATGTATTAATGACCAAAAAACCCAAAAAAACAGGTATATAGATCAATGAAAATGAAATAGACTTAAATAAATACACTCAGCTCATCTTTGACAGAGAAACAAAAGCAATATGGAACAAAAATAGTCCTTTCAATAAATGATGCTGAAACAACTGGACATCCACATGCAAAAGGTTAAATCTAGACACAGACCTTATTTCCCTCACAAATATTAATTTAAAATGGATTACAGGCCTAAATGTAAAATGTGAAACTATGAAACTCCTAGAATATAACCTAGGAGAAAAATCGAGATGACCTTGGGTGCCCCGATCCATGAAAGAAAGAATTGATAAGTTGGGCTTCATTAAAATTAAACAATTTCTGCTCTGTGAAAGACAACGTCAAAATAATGAAAAGATAAGCCATAGAGTGGGGTTAAATATTTGCAAAAAAAGTCCGATTCAAGGAACTGTTATTCAAAATGTACAAAGAACTGTAAAAACTTGATGAGAAGAACACAAACAACATTATTAATAAATGGGCCAAAGACTTTACTAGACACCTCACCACAGAAGATATACAACTGGCAAATAAGCATATGGAAAGATGTTCCACATCATATGATATCAGGGAAATGCAAATTAAAATGAATTGCAAAAATTCAGACCACTGTCATCTCCAAATGCTGGGGAGGATGTGGAGCAACAAGAACTCTCATTTGTTGCTGGTGGGAATAACAAGTGGTACAGCCATGGTGAAAGACATTTGGTAATTTCTTACAAAACTAAAGATATTCTTCCTGAATGATTCAGTAATTGCACTGCTTGTTGTTTACCCAGGGGAGTTGAAAATTTATGTCCACACAAAAACCTGCACATAGATGATTATAGCAACTTTATTCATAATTGCCAAAACTTGGAAGCAACCAAGATGTCCTTCAGTAGGTGAATAAATTAACTGGTACATCCAGAAAATGGAAATTCAAACCATTAAAAGTCAAGGAAGAAACGTAAATGCATATTACTAAGTGAAAGTAACCAATTTGAAGAGGCTACACACTGTATTATTCCAACTATATGACATTCTGGAAAAAGCAAAACTGTGGAGACAGTGCAAAGATCGGTGTTTGCCAGGAATGGGGTGTGGGAGAGATCAACAAACAGAGCACATAGGATACACTGGGCAGTGAACCTACCCTGTATGATACTGAAATGATAGATGCACGTCATTATACATGTGTCCAAATTCATAGAACGTACAACACCAGAAGGGAACCCCAGTGCAAACTATGGACCCTGGGTGATAATGATCAGTCAATGTAGACTCATCAATTGTATAAAAAGAAAATTACCACTCTGGTGGTGGGGGATATTGATAATAGAGGAGACTATACATGTGTTGAGATTGGAGTTAGAATATGGGAAATCTCTGTACCTTCTTCTCAATTTTGCTGTGAACATAAAAACTGCTCTGCAAAATAAAGGCTACTTGAGAAATTTTAAAATATTTGAGCTTTTTATACTTTAAAAAATGATTCACCTGGCAAGGAATGCTGGCAGCCTTTAGCTAGAAAAGTCAAGAAAACTGGTTCAGCCCTAGATCCTCCACAAAGGACAAAGCCCTGCATACACCTTGATTTTAGCCCTGTGAGACCTATTTTAGATTCCTGACTTTCTGAACTACAAAATAATAAATTTGTGTGTTTTTATTTAGCTGGGATCTCACTCTGTTGTCCAGGCTGGAGTACTGTGACACAATATCGGCTCATTGCGACCTCAGCCTCCCAGGTTCGAGCGATTCTCCTGCCCCAGCCTCCCTAGTAGCTGGGATTACAGGCATGCACTACCACGCCTGGCTAATTTTTGTATTTTTAGTTTAGTCGGGGTTTCACCATGTTGGCCAGGCTGGTCTGGAACTCTTGACCTTAGGTGATGCACCTGCCTTGGCCTTTCAAAGTGCTGGAATTACAGGTGTGAAATTTGTGTTGTTTTAAGCCACTAGGTTTGTGGTAACTCATTACAGCAGTGATTGCAAATTAATGTAGATAGCATAGGATAGTGCCTTTTCAAATATTCTCTACTTCCACTCCCTCCCTTCACCGTGAATGCATAGTTATTTCTGACAAAACTTATTTTCTTAGTCTTTGTAATCCCAGGCTCTAGCATGGTTCTTGTAGGCACTTGGTAAATATCTGTTGCATCGACATGAATGAAAGCATATCTTTACCTTTTGTTGTTCATTTCAGGTTTATCTTTTCCTATTATATAAATTTTTTATGGTCTCATACTTTGGGATTGACAGTACTCCCACTGACAGACAAAACAGAACAATAAATTTGGAAATTTCGTATTCCGAATCGGATATTGAAGTAGATTGTTATGAATATCCATTAGTGGTTCACTTCCCCTGCTGCCTTGCTTTTCTTATTCTTAGATTCAAGCACACTGTTCGGCTCTTATAAATCACTCCAGTTGCCACTTTAAAAGCCTCTAAGAATGAATGCATCCTGGAACATAAACGCTGCAAATATAGCCTGAAACAAAGCCTGTGGAAACCTGCAGAAAGCCTGAGGGGCTCTAATTTGGAGTTATAAATCTCGACATTTTCTTTTTCCTTCCTCCACTAAGCCACTCAGCTCCCACTTAATGTTATTCAGTTGTTACTACTTACAATCATACATCTACAGGGGCCTCTTTTTTCAATAGTTACATTAAAATACCCTGTCTCACAGGTAGTGAGATTGTGAAAATTGATTTTCCATTCATTTTAACTGTTTTTTTAATCTAAAATTAGTCATATACTGACAAACCTGACTTTGTTTCCTAATCACTGTCATGGAATTATTCATATAGTTCTGAGGACTTTGAACATTTAACACTTTATTCAAAGCATTTCACAAACTTTAAAAAATCTTTTAAATTAGAAAACAGAGAAAAATCCCAGAGAAATAAAATTTAATAATCCCATTACATTATCTTAAATTATGTAAGTAACAACTTTAAAGTTCTGGTACTTATCCTTTCAACCCACCTTCCTATTTAAAAATTCTCATCAATTATCTTTAATATGTGCTTCTAGTTGACACGTAATTTGAAATTATTACATTTGGTTAACTACTGAAAACATTTGAAAGATAAAAGTCGAAATTGAAACTTTAAATACCAGATTAATTTTGAGAACAACCAAACCAGCACTCAACAGTTAGGAGCTTGTCTGGCACTGCTAGCCATGTCCTCGTGTTGCAAGGACTTGGCCCAGCAATCCTACCTGGCCCTGCGTATTCTCCTGTGAAAAATAAACAATTATTAGAACAGCAACATCAGAGAAGGCAACTTTATGATCCTCATGGATTAAGACAAATAAAGATCATTCTATAATAATGATATCTGAACACAGAAGGAAAAATTTTTCTAAGTGACAAAAATGACCTCCTATCTTGGCAAATATGAGTGACTACTCATATTATTTATGTAAAACTTTTTACTAAGTACAACTTTAGCCTCATTCTTCTCTACCCTCCTTCTAGACAGGACTTATTGAGATACTCAATTATAGAATTATCCTTGCTCCTAACAACACTCAATCCAGAAAAAGAGCTGTGCTTCTGAATCCTCCATAAGGTCACATAACCAAACCCCAGATCTTACAGTAGGTCCTTTTTAATAACTTCTTACTGGGATGTCCCACTGTTCCCCATGGTGTGTAGTATTTGTCATTGCAACTAGCAGGCAATCCACCTCATTCAACTAAAGGTATGTTTCTGGAGGTCTTTGGCTTCACATCAAATTGATTATAAAAGCTGTTCGTCAAAATGCAGTATGTTATTTATATATTCAATAAAGTTTTTTAGCATTTACTATATGTCGAGCTTAATTCTAGGTGTTGAAAGTTCAGTAGTGAATGTGAAAAACGTATAGTACTTATGGATGACTATGGTTTGCATGTTCATGTCCTTCCAAAATTCATCTGTTAGACCCTACTCTCAAGGTGATGGTTTTAGGAGGTGGGGCTTTGGGGAGATGGTTAGACCATGACGACCTTGCACCCTATGAATGGGATTAGTGCCCTTATAAAAGCCTGAAGGAACTTGTTCACCCAATTTACCATGTGAGGTTGCTGCAACAAGGTGCCATCTATGAGGAAGAAGGCCTTCACCAGGCACAGAATCTGCTGGTACCTTGATCTTGTATTTCCCACCCTCCAGAATTGTGGGCAATAAATTTCTGTTATTCATAAATTACTCTGTGTAAGGTATTTTGTTATAACAGCCAAAACTGACTAAGACATGGACTCAACATTATACTGGAATATGACAGTCCTGTTTAAAGAGAATAGGCATTTCTTCAAGATAGGAATGAGAATCCATTTAATGTAACAAGTTTTTTCTCCAGGATACTTGTTGCATGTAATGGTCTCTCTATAGCTCTGTTCCTAGGTTTTCACTTCAAAGAAATATACACTGGAAAGAAATTAACCTACAACATATACACAATTGTAAAAGAAAAGTTATAAGCCAGCTGTGCCTTTAAGAAAGTATGTACATGTGTTCTAAATATGATAATGTGTTTATTTTTATCTAATGCACTGTATCGTTTTAGAAAGATGTTTTCTTATAAATTCTCTAAGATTTCCAGCATCTAAGCATCAAAACATTTGTAATTCAATCATCCTAATTGTCTAAACCCTGCACTCTTTCATATGTGGATTGATTTTTTTTTAAGCTTCGCTGTTCCTAGATTTTCTAATTTTCATGGGGGGGTGGGGTGCCTTCAAATCTTATGAGAAACTTCTTAGGACTGTGAACGAGGCCTATTGCTTTTAGAGAGAAAACATTTAGATAGCTGCTTCCTCCTAAGTGTTGAGTGTCCCACGTTAGACAGGCAGTCTCTTTTTTTACTTTAATAGTGTCCCATGTTAGGTAGGCAGCCTCCACTAACATGTTGAAATTGCTATATTACCATATATAATTTTATCTGAGAATATTTTGTTATAAAATGTCAAAAATGATAATTTCCTCAGTTCAGAAGTGTTATTTAATTAAGATAGATTAGTGCAAAAAAATGTAATTAGTAACACAAAAACCCTCCATCCCCCTTTTATATTGGCAAATAGACTACTTTCTGGGACAATTTGTTACTTTATTTCCAAGTTATACATCCGTCTGATATTTGACTCATAGGAGTCTCACTAGAATACAATGGTAATGAATTTACAGGGTGAGCTTCAGAAAATGGATGCATTGTTGAACACTTTTTACCCTGAAATCCATTAATATTGTCAGTCCATCACCATTTTACATTATGATTAAACTGGATGTAAAGAAACGTCTCCTAGTTAGAAAGGTAGAGATTGTCAAACAGAAAATAAGCTGCAGGTTTGCAACACAATCTTTTATAAAATAGCCCTGGTGTGACTCAGAACAAAACAAGATTTTCAAACCATTTTAGTTTTAAAATTCTATTTAGAATTTAGGGTACTTCTAGATAATCTGAAATTAGTTATCATTTACCAGTGATAAAAAAACAGTGAGAAAATTAATTACTAACATGAAAGAGCTATAATCTCTCATAATTAGACTGATTTTAAAAGTCCATGTGGGTGGACTGTTATTAAGTATTGGCACAATTTGTTCCTGAGTAGGTGGCAGTGCTGTGCCCAATGTGTCAGGAAAGAAGGCTAGATCCAAACTCATGCAAGAGGATTTTCTTTATCAAAATGAATTTAAAATTTCAGGAGAATTAGCTGCATTGTCAGACTTGCTTTTAGATAAAATATGAACTCCTTAGCATACACGGGAATACAACCTTTCATGATCTTGCATTTGAATACCTCTGTAATCTCAGCCCCCAACAATTCTCAATTTGCACAGTGCTGTAGACATATTAACCACTTACCATTCACTGAGTCTATTTCCCCAGTCTGCATGATTTTTAGACTCTTTCTTCTTAGCCAGGAAAACTACTTCTATTCACTCAATGTCTCAAGACAATATTCTACTTATGTTTCCAGATTCAGTTCCAGTATCATCTCTTCTAAGAAACCCCCCTCTCTTCAGAGTTAAGTGTTTTTCTCTGTGTTACCATAGGACATTGTGTAAATGACCACTTTAATAACTATCACATCGCTTTGAGCACTCATTTCCTCATCTGCTTACCCTGGACTACAAAAACCTTAAGTGCAATAACATTATCTCATTTGTATTTGTATTCCCTACTCTCTCTATAATTTAAATTAATAATTTAATTAATGAACCTAAATGACTCAATCTATATTAATAAATACATTATTTAATTTATTAATGTGTGCAACCCCAAAGCCTATTTTCATTTGTTTATTTGTCTGTTTTTGAGACATGGTCTCGCTCTGTCATCCAGGCTGGATTGTTGTGGCGTGATCATGGCTCAATGCAACCTCCATCTCCTGGGCTCAGGCCATCCTCCTACCTCAGCCTCCCAGGGAGTTGGGACTACAGACACACATGCCACCACACCTGGCTAATTTTTGTATTTACCACACCTGGCTAATTTTTGTATTTTTTGTAGAGATGGGTTTTCGCCATGTTGCCCATGCTGGTCTCAAACTCCTCAGCTCAAGCAGTCCACCCGCCTCAACCTCCCAAAGTGCTGGGATTACAGGTGTGAACCACCATGCCTGGCCAAGCTACCTATTTTCAAGTAGAATAGCTGGATAAAATCTTTCTTATTTTAATGAATTTAATCATATACATGTGCCTACTTGTGGGAGTTTTTGTGGTTGAAATTAGGATAGGAGCAGATATTTGTATACCCATGTTCATAGCAGCGTTATTCACAATAGCCAAATGGTGGAACCACCCAAATATCTACCAACAGATGAAGAGATAAACAAAATATTATATGTACATTCGAGGAATATTATTAGCCTTAAAAAATGAAATTCCGACACATGCTATAATATGGAGAAACTGCTAAAACATTACGTTCAGTGACATAAACCAAGCACAAAAGGATAAGTATTGTATAATTTTACTTCTATCTAGAATAGTTAAATTCATAGAGACAAAATGTAAAATATGGTTATCAAGAGTTTTGGGGAGGGATGAATGGGAGTTCTTGTTTAATGGGTATAGCTTCTGTTTGAGATGATGAAGCAGTTCTGAAGATGGATAGTGATGACAGTTGCACAATGTGAATATACTTAATACCACTGACCTGTGCATTTGAAATGATTAAGATGGTATGTTGTTTGTTATGTATATTTTACAATTTAACAAAGAATTATATTATAACATGTAACACATGCACATAGGATCTCTAGGCAATATGGATGTAGATGTTTTGGAACATTCAAGGCTGGGCCAAAGTTAGAATAGAGGTTAGAGAATAGCTCCCTCTTAGAGGTCCTCCACTCATTCTAGGAAAACATGTCTCCTATTGGCCACAGAATGTTTGGGGGAATAATGCAAAAGGCTTGGGACACCACTTAATCTACATGAGGCTCAAGGGACTCATGCAAAAGAGCTTGTTCCTAGCCTATAATCAGAATATTGACTTTTCTATAGGAATGAGACCAAGAAAAGGCAATGAAGCTCGTGGAAAAAAGCATCATGAGTCAAGAAGTTTGGCAGAGTAGGCCAGACTGAAAACAGGCCTCAGTGTTGGCAGGAAGACTCCCTTTAGATACACCAGAACACTGCACTTGACCATCCGTTCTCCCTTTCCCAAAGTATCTTCGTGGCCCAAGAAGTAGAGGGCAGTAGTAAGAAGGCAAAACAGAACATGTCACAAGGGGTCAATAGCTTTCTTGGGGGAATGAGTCTAAATGAACTAGTCATGAGAAGAGGAGCTTTCCTAATGAGAGGAGAAAGAGAAACCATAGAGAGTGATGGCTTAATAATGCAAGGTAGGTCCATGTTGGTGGCAGTGCCAGAAGCATTAGGGATGAAAAGCAGCTAGGCAGCAAAACGCAGGTGTCAAGGGCAGAAGCACAACAGCAACTAAGAATGTCAGGAGCAATGGATTACATGATCGGGGAATTGCAGAGCTGCTGGCCAGAGCTCAGGTGATGAATAAGAACCAGGAAAAACTAGTCACCTTCTAATTAAGTGTGGAGGTTCAGAGCATTGAGATATGGGGTATTGCTATAAATGGGAGCAATTAGAACTTACCAGTGTATAAAACCAGAGCTCATGAGGGTTTTATATGGTATGGATATACTTAAAATAGCAAGATTTAAGTCTTGGTTTCATGGAAACTGTGTGATTTCATACCACACTAATGGCATTTATTTTATTCTCTGATTAATGCTTAAAATATTAATTATACCTGTTTTATCCACCTTCAACCTCCAGGCTGAAGAACCCCACAGAGAACCCTAAGAGTTAATTATAGGCAACAATTTGAGAAGTGTCTTTTCATATCCTTTGCCCACTTTTTGATGGGGTTGGTTTTTTTCTTGTAAATTTGTTTAAGTTCTTTGTCAGATGGATAGATTGCAAAAATTTTCTCCCATTCTGTAGGTTGCCTGTTCACTCTGATGATAGGTTTTTTTTTTGTTTTTGTTTTTGTTTTTGTTTTTGCTGTGCAGAAGCTCTTTTGTTTAATTAGATCCCATTTGTCAACTTTGGCTTTTGATGCCATTGTTTTTGATGTTTTAGTCATGAAGTCCTTGTCCTGAATGGTATTGCCTAGGTTTTCTTATAGGGTTTTTATGGTTTTAGGTCTTGCGTTTAAGTCTTTAATCCATCTTGAGTTAATTTTTGTATAAGGTGTAAGGAAGTGGTCCAGTTTCATTTTCTGCATATGGCTAGTCAGTTTTCCTTTACCATTTATTAAATAGGTAATCCTTTCCCATTTCTTGTTTTTGTCAGGTTTTTCAAAGATCAGACGGTTGTAGATGTGTGGCACTATTTGTGAAACCCCTGTTCTGTTCCATCAGTCTATATTTCTGTTTTGGTGCCAGTACTATGCTGTTTTGGTTACTGTAGCCTTATAGTGTAGTTTGAAGTCAGGTAGCATGATGCCTCCAGCTTTGTTCTTTTTGCTTAGGATTGTCTTGGCTACATAGGCTCTTTTTTGGTTCCATATGAAATTTACAGTAGTTTTTTTTCTAATTCTGTGAAGAAAGTCAATGGTAGCTTGATGGGGATAGCATTGAATCTATAAATTACTTTGGGCATATGGCCATTTTTATGATATTGATTCTTCCTATCCATGTGCATGGAATGTTTTCCAATTTGTTTGTGTCCTATCTTATTTCCTTGAGCAGTGGTTTGTAGTTCTCCTTGAAGAGGTCCTTCACATCCCTTGTAAGTTGGATTCCTAGGTATTTTATTCTCTTTGTAGCAATTGTGAATGGGAGTTCACTCATGATTTGGCCCTCTGTTTGTCTATTATTGGTATATAGGAATGCTTGTGATTTTTGCAAATTGATTTTTTATCCTGAGACTTTGCTGTAGTTGCTTATCAGCTTAAGGAGATTTTGAGCTGAGACAATGGGGTTTTCTAAATATACAATCATGTCATCTACAAACAGAGACAATTTGACTTCCTCTCTTCCTATTTGAATAGTGTTTATTTATTTCTCTTGCCTAATTTTCCTGGCCAGAACTTCTAATAATATGTTGAATAGAAGTGGTGAGAGAGGGCAGCCTTGACTTGTGCCAGAAGACATTTGTGTGGCCAAAAAACATACGAAAAAAGCTCATCATCACTGCTCATTAGAGAAATGCAAATCAAAACCACAATGAGATACCATCTCATGCCAGTTAGAATAGAGATCATTAAAAATTCAGAAAACAACAGATGCTGGGGAGGATGTGAAGAAATAGGAACACTTTTACACTGTTGGTGGGAGTGTAAATTAGTTCAACCGTTATGGAAGGCAGTGTGGCGATTCTCAAGGATCTAGAACCAGAAATACCATTTGACCCAGCAATCCCATTTCTGGGAATATACCCAAAGGATTATAAATCATTCTACTATACAGACACATGCACGTGTATGTTTATTGCAGCACTGTTCACAATAGCAAAGACTTGGAACCAACCCAAATGCCCAGAAATGATAGACTGGATTAAAAAAAGTGACACATATACACCATGGAATACTATGCAGCCATAAAAAAGGATGAGTTCATGTCCTTTGCAGGGACATAGATGAAGCTTAAAACCATTATTTTCAGCAAACTAACACTGGAACAGAAAACCAAACACCATATTTTCTCACTCATAAGTGGGAATTGAACAACGAGAACACATGGACACAGGGAGGGGAACATCACACACCAGGTCCTGTTGTGGGGTGGGGGACTAGGAGAGGGATAGCATTAGGAGAAATACCTAATGCAGATGACAGGTTGATGGATGCAGCAAACCACGATGGCACATGTATACCTATATAACAAACCTGCACGTTCTACACATGTATCCCAGAACTTAAAGTAAAATAAAAAATAGTAATAATAATATGCAACAATTATAGAAGCTATATCTCTTAACTTGAACCATAGATTTTGAAGCCTCTATCTGAATCACCATCATCTGCTTTAGAACTAACTTTACTTCTGAGTTAAATGGGTACGTCAGCATAAACACAACAAGGAGCAAGAATGAGAAAAAAGCTCTTCCTCCACGCTACAGGCTCTATTACAGCCCCCTGGAAGGTATTCCATTTCACCCCACCACTGAAAATGTTTATGATGGAAAACAAGAGATTCCTTCAAAAAACAGTTCTCCAAATATCGTCTCCTGATATATTAAACTAAAACACTGCATAAGGAAAAAAATGACTAACTCTTTCCACGCATAAGAAAAGGAAACCGTAAATTGTTTTTTAAATTCTGAATTCAGTTGTTTTGTTTAGCAGGCAATGCCTGGTTTGTTCAAAGGCAGAAAAAGAGAAGAAATGAAATAAAAACATTTAATAGAAGCAGAAAAAGAATTGAGTTGAAAACATATGTAAGCAGGGGAGATACTTCTCGGGTAATTGTTCAACAATTCCTTATTCTCTTATAATTGTCTGCTCTTTGCGATTAATCAGTCTGGGGACATACATCTGGTCCAAGTGGGACAAGCAGATTCTTTCTTCCCAGTTTGAAACAGGAACCAGAGAATAATGGGCACTACCAGTCACTGAAGCTAAGTCCAATAAAAGATTATTTTATTTTCCTTTTTCTTTTTTTTTTTTAACCTTCATATCACAGCCAAGTCCAGGAAGATTATTTTACAGAGCAAAAGTGTCTGTTACTTCTGTGCTAAAGTCCCCAGGGCAGGCTAGATCCTTTCCCTTCCTAAGTCTTAGTTATTCAGCCTTTTCTGTTTTGAGATGAACTCCAGTATCCTTCAAATAAATTTCTTTTCTACTCTTCCTCCTTCTTTTATATTAAGATTGCCTGAATTGATTCCTGCAGTTTGTATCCAAAAGAACCTTAATAAATGTGGCATTTATGGCATAAAACTTTTGAAACTTGAAGCAACCCAGTAAAATTTCTCAATAAGCATGAACAGAGACAGGATTCTTTCAGATATCAGTTCAAGTGACAGGAAGAGGATGATGATATTAGGACAGAGAAGGACCAGGGGCCACATTAAAGCTCAGACCAGATGGGCTCCGAAGCTCTAGAAATCTCTCTTTATCTAGCTCTTTGTTCCTAAATGAACTGTTTAGTAGTTCTTTATTTTACACAAGTCCCAAATAGCATCAGATGTTGCTGAATTAGTAATCTCTAAACCTGAATGTTCCTAAATACCCTTCATAATAGTCAGACATTTCTTACAGTTTATCTTTAAAAAAAAAAAAAGGTAGAGGGGAAGAGTGCTTTGCTGGTAAGGGACACCACTGATGAAATCACTTGTTACTTAAACTGGATACAGGGTTGGGATCTGGGAGAACCCATTCCTGCTCAAAATTACCCAAGAAAAATTTCATAAAAGTGACCAGAAAGGTCTTAGGAGTTGTAGAATAGTCAAGGGGGATTACTGTGAATGAAATTACATTTATGTCTCCAGTGCTGGTAGCTGTTATACTCACACAATTCATCTTTATTATATTAAGAGTCAAAGGAGCTACAAGACACAGTAGATTATATCCCTGGAATCAGGATACCAGGTCCAGAAATGTCACCCACTGAAAATTAAGCCAGAAATAAAAAGAAGTTACATCAAATCTGCTGAACATTCACATTTATTAGTTATATTATCCCAGGAAAGGTTTTTTTTTTTTCCAATCCCCTTTTCATAAATGAAGAAACCTAGTGTCACAGAAGTTAATTAAGTTAGTGAGGGATACAAGGCTAGTAAGTAATAGGGTTGGGATTCAAATAGATCTGCTCAAATCTAAATTCCATGCTAATTACATGGGTTGTGAAAGTTTAGTCATCAGGATAAGTAACCCAAGTTAAATGCTGATTTGTACATATTTAGATGATGAGACTAAAATAATTCACATGTGTTGATCTTGAAAATAAGACACATCCTTAGAAAAAATGGGACTGGAATGGAAATGAGATATTTCAAAAAGCTACAATAGAAATAGATTGTGACTTTTTTGAGGTAGCATAATAAAGAAGAACCTTAAAAGAGAGACTGGGAGAAACAGCACTATTTAGGATAGAGCTAATATTTCTGATTCTACTGATTGGAACTACTTACAGAAATTATTTAATGCTAATATCAAATGTATGGGGCCTAAGAAGAAAGTAATAATTTCTGAGTGACTAGAAGCAAGGGATAGTAAGTCTGCATATAGATACATGTCAAGGATCAATGATATCTTGATTTGTCACTGGTGAAATTGAAGGTGAAGGAACAGATAATGTTCTTATGAGTCCCTTGTGTACACATAGAGACTTTCAAATGGTGCCAATCAACAATGAAAGTTCGTTAAATGAATGCAAATAGATTTCTAATCATGATTTAAATTCATATTTAACATATGGGTTTTATATAATCCTCAAGAAGTAGCACTAATGTCTATGTTGGGAAAAACTTGGACTTTATGTTATTATTACATCTTATACAAGCTCTGCTTTCAAAGATTCATACATAGTAATCATGGATTCTCAACTGGCAATTTCTTCAAAAACCAGGGTCATAAAATAAAAATGTTCTTCATTGAAAAGTGCTTTATTTGATTTTTCAGCTTTTTCTAATGACTGATTTATATTTAGAGCACTTCTGATTGATTATGCAAAAAGCAATAGGGTGTCTGAAAATATTCTTTTTAAGTCAGTTCAGGATACTTATATGACCATAGCATCAATGTTGTGGTAACAGAGTCATTTTCATCTAATTGCTTAAAGCTGTATTTCCACTGTGTCAAATGTTAAAATATTTCACTATGTGAAATGTAAAAAAAAGTTTCATCATCTAAATGTCATTAAATAGAAACCACACATGTTCATATATTTAAGTAACACATAAAATTGTACCCTATTGCATGGTTGAAAGTGCTATATTTTGATAAAGAAAATATAGTATTAAATATGTTTATTTAGGATAGAAAAGTACACTAAGTTAAATTTTTAGCCTAAAGCCAAGCCTTTGCAGTAAAAGTGTTTCTCTAATGCTGTACAACTGTCCTGTAAAAAGCATGAAAATTATTCAAATTACCTACCAGCTTTGAATATATAGCCACATTTACAAAGTAAAAAAAAAAAGCCTTTTTTTCCTGTGATATTCATAAATCTCTGGGATTCTATAAAAACAGAAACGACTTCTTTGTTTACTCTTGTAATATATTAAGTACTCCCTACTTGTATATAAGTAGTACTATATTATCCATGCCCTAAAACATACTTGCTTTCTTTGAACTTTATTTTGCTATTAATAATTTATTTGTTTTTTGAATCTTTAGTATTTTCTATCAAAAATGCATATTCACTATAAATCTTCACAAATGGGAAGAAAGCAGAAAAGAAAATAGAAAAATAATCAACTAGAATTGCATTATTTAGATATAACCAGTCTGAACATTTAGTGAGTATGATTCTAGACATCTTTCCAAACAAAATACGTAAGACATAGGGAAAGATTATAGGTTATACTACACATATTATTTAAACTGTATTAATAAACCAAAGTAATTTCATAGAAACTTAATAGAAGACACAAACATTGAAGTAAAATTAGATATTCATTCACACATATTTGGGATATAGATTTATGCTCACTGTGAGGCCAAGGAAACCCAAATAGAGAAATGTAGTTAACCACATTTAGTAGAAAGAAACCTTACTGAATTTAATTCAGTTACATCATACAAGCAATTACTCAGACTCACATAGGTACTTCCAAGTTCTTCAGTATGCAATGACTGGAAGCAAAATATACCTTTTGTAGGCATTACTCAAATATTTATTTTTATATTTGGTAGTAGCAAGGTTATTAATTGGAAAGGTTAGGGTAGCATTTCCAGAGAGTAGAAAAGCATGTAGCAGTGATGTCTAGAATATCAAGGATTCCTTTTACATTCTTCCTTTGGGGTTTCAGGGTGACTTTCGCTGGGAACATAGAAAGACATTGGCATTAGTGGGATTGGTTTATGATTTCTGGGCATTAGCCTACAAAAAGTAAAACATAAAATTGTACCCTAGTGCATGATTGAAAGTGCAATATTTTGGTAAGGAAAATATAGTAGTAAACATTCCTATTTAGAAGACAAAAGTATACTAAGTTAAATTTTTAACCTAAAGCCAAGCCTTTGCAGTAAAAGTGTTTCTCTAATGCTGTACAACTGTCCTGTAAAAAGCATGAAAATTATTCAAATTACCTACCAGCTTTGAATATATAGCCACATTTACAAAGTTAAAAAAAAAAAGTCTTTTCTCCTACGATATTCTCCTGTGATAAAAATTGCTTTGGTTTCTTGCTAGAGCATAAGCCTTACCTAAAGCCATCCACAGATTATGGTATCATCAATTTTCCTGTAAGAAAAGGGATTAGGACAGCAGAAAATAAGGAAAAAAGAGAATAAAATAAGGCTTTCACCATGGCAGATAAGTCTTGGCCTTACAAACAGATCTTGGGAAAGCTTTCCAAGTCTAGAGTGTCATCTGCTTCTGGGGACAAACTTTCCTAGTCAGCTTTACCTCAAGTTCTCCAACAAGTGTGCAGTTCCAAAAGTCTGGAGGGGCCCTTTTGATTGATGAGATGTTGGACCCAAGATTTGAGGCCCTGAAATTTTACTGCAGTGTGTGTGATGAGAACTTGGTATTTTCCCTTCCATTGAGTTTCAAGGGCACTCTTTCTTTGATGTTGTTTCCAGAAGATCCAATCTACAGGTTCCAGATTGTGAAGAGTGTTATTTTCCTCAATTGTTGAAAAACAGAAAGTGTCCTTTACCTGCTGAAAATACACTTGGGCATAATGCATTAAAACCTTGCAGTATTTAGTCATATCACAGTTTCAGAGAGTAGGAGATAAATGAGATTCTATTAATAGAAGCATAGGCCTTCCAGTAATAATTTCATGAGGGGGGCAATCTATATTTCCCAGTGGGAGTGGACCTGATTGGCATTAAAGCCAGTGGTAATGTTTTTGGCCGAGGCAATACAATCAATTCAACTAGCTTTGCCAATTTTAGTTTCAAAATATCACGTGTCCTTTTGATCTTTCCAGAAGACTGAGGTTGATAGGGGCAATGGTAGTGCCATTATAGCTATAACACCTTTTTATTTTATTTATTATTATTTTGAGACACAGTCTCATTCTGTCGCTCAGGCTGGAGAGCAGTGGTGCAGTTAGACAGCCAGGTGTGAGGGGGTCCCTGGAGAAACTCCATCCAGCCTGCCCACTGAGATGGGGTCTTGGGAACAGGGAGGAGCCTGGCCCCTCCTCATCTTGTGTGGAAACCGGGATTCACAGCTTCCAGGAACTGCAGATAATACATCCCAAAGTTTTGCCTAGTGGCCTCATCGTTATATGGGCTCACTAGAAATGTAGTGTCAGAGACTTTATTGTGGGAAGAGAGTCATGAGCAGTGGGAGGGATGTGCTCTAGTAGGAACTCTGGCCTTCTGAGAGTCCCTGTTTCCCCCTTTGCTTCTTTTTCACCCAATAAAACCCTGCTTTACTCACCCTCCAAACTGCCTGCAAGCCTAAATTTTCATGGCTGTGGGATGGACAAGGACCCACAATCTTTAGCTGAACTAAGGAAAAATCCTACAACAGCTCCACTGGATGGAGTCTCTCTGAGTCCACTGTGGCTCAGGAGGCTGTCTGATTTGCTAATTTTTCTGTCCTCAATCAAACTTTGTTAATTTGTCTAAGGTTTTTCTTTTAACAGACGGTGTCAGAGGTGGAATCCAAAATAGAGCTTCCAGCAAGCCCCAGGAGCACTGAGTGACCAAGCACGGGACCTGCTGGGCCCTGGTGTCCACTGTTCTCTCACAGCAACTGCAGGTCGTGGTAAGTTCTCGCTCAGATTCCAAATCTCTACACTTTTGAGTTTCGAGCTCTCTGGGTTTGTTGGAGCAAGTTGCTGATTAAAACTGGATTTGGAAGTCACTACCGAGACTGAACTAGGGGCAGGATCAGATTGGGTTTGATAATTAATTGGCTTGGATCCAGTTAGCAGCCTCAGATGTCTGACTGGATCAGACAGAACCTGTAGTACATGGCAACATTGCAGGGTTGTAAGTTTTGGTTTCAGAAATTTGCAGAGATGTTTTTGTTCTACCCCATTTGTTTATTTTTTTCTTGTATGCTTGGGTAGGGAAGAATCATTGGCTAAGGTGATCAAGAAAATCTGAGGCAAAGCCAAAGTTCAAGATAAAAATAGGTTCCTTTCTTAAGAATCCACCTTCCAGTTATGCCTACATTTACATGTGTAAGTATCAGGTCCCAGAAGCAGCAAACACTTACAGAAAGAGCAAAATCTTACTAAAAGTAACTTAAAATTACAATGGAACAATCCAAACGAACACTACTGCACTGAAAGAAGTGCGTTTGAAAATGAGGGTTCCCAAATTAGTCTCCTCTAGGGATGTCTATTGACATGCAGAAGATTCTAAAAAGATTTCAATATTTTTATTGTTTTTAAAATAATTTTTATAAAAAGCAAATAAAAAGCTTAAGTGCCTAACTGAGAAGAAAAATTAAATCTGCTAATCTTCTGGCTTAGTTACTATCCTGCCCCAAAGGTGAAAAGAAAGCTATCCTAGATCAAGTGTTTATAAAAGTAGGACCTCAGGTAGAGTGGGCTTGCTTACTTTTCAGAGCTACCCATGCTGAGTCCATACATTAAAAAATACTTTCTTGGCCGGGCGCGGTGGCTCACGCCTGTAATCTTAGCACTTTGGGAGGCTGAGGCGGGCAGATCACGAGGTCAGGAGATCGAGACCATCCTGGCTAACACTGTGAAACCCTGTCTCTACTAAAAATACAAAAAATTAGCCGGGCATGGTGGCGGGCGCCTGTAGTCCCAGCTACTCCGGAGGCTGAGGCAGGAGAATGGTGTGAACCTGGGAGGCGGAGCTTGCAGTGAGCCGAGATGGCGCCACTGCACTCCAGCCTGGGCAACATAGCAAGACACCGTCTCAAAAAGAAAACAAACAAACAAACAAAAAAAACTTTATTTGTCCTATTTCTTAATGGGATCCTCTCTGAACCCGGTCATTTTAGCTAAGAAACAGCAGCTAAGTTAAATGCCTTTTAAAAAATATGTCTTTCTAGAATTTAACTGGCTATTTTGAAACGCTTTTGTAAAAGAACTTTACATCTATAAAAAGATCTCCATGTGTAAGGTGTCTACCTGTAAACGTTAGAAACTCTTATTGTTGTTTTAAATTACACAAGTCATGCCTTTGTTTAAGGTGCTTTTCTGGCTGTCTTGTCTTTACTAAACTTTTACTTATACCATTTTTTCCTTGGTTTGAGCAATACTTAGGGCTAACATCTTAGCTCTGTGCTTATAAAATAAACTTTTCTTTTTGTTTCACCTAACAGTTGTTCCTTTAGAAGTGCAAAATTTTTACCTGGTTAACAATTGCTTAGGGCTATGAAACAGGAAATTGGAAGATTGATAATCTAAATGGGGAATAGAATAACTATTTAAAAGCCTGCAAATAAACCTTTATGAAAGCTATAACATCTGTTTCTCTCTGTGTGTTTGTATGTCTGCAAGTGGTATGTATATGTGATAATACTTGGTAAATATAGCTGATTTTAAATTGTTGGTAAAATAGGAGTGGCTTCAAAATTATCTGTTAAATATAATTAGAAACTTGCTTGTTTTGACTGTGAGCTATGTTTTTGGCTTTTAGCCTCTGGATTTAGGGGTCTGGACAGGTGGCCATGGTGAGGCCTGGAGACATGGTCTCAGTGTCTAGACCAGCAGTTACGTATTACTGCCCGACAATAAAATGCGCTGTAGTCGCTTCTGCGAAAGTCTTCTATTTATATTGGGAGGAACTCAGAAATGTCAGCTAGGTACCTGTTAGGTACAACTTCTTAGAGTAGTTTTTAAAAATCTCTAATCAAGTTCTCTCAGTGTTTCCACAAAGAACTTCTTATAATCAGGGTGATTGATGCCCCTTCAATCAGGGCAATTATTTGTGTGGGAAAAATATAGTATGTTGAAATAGGTCTCTTAGTCATAGTCAAAGGAGCCACTTGGCCACTCTGAAGTTAGAGAAAAGAAAAACAGCTTCTACATAGAAAAAGGAATGACTTGGGAAATCCAGCATAGTGCAATACTATGCCATACTGCTGGTATACCAGAAAGGAATCTATGGCCTAAGCAATATTTAAAGTCTTCTATTAAGGTAATGGGCTTTTGCAATAAGGACAAATGACTGAAAGAGGGCATTACCTTCCTCAAATATTTTGTATTCTAACACAGAGAATGTGGGATAAAAAAGAGTAACACACACACTCTATCAAAATACCTGTTCTGTCAGTTTTACTAATTTTATAATTCTACATGTTGCAAGGGAAAAAGCTGATCAGGCTGAGATTAGGTAAAGAATATCTTAAACACACAAACATTCTATGCTTTTTATTTTATTTTTTCAAAGTATTTTCAGGTTCATGGCAAAATTGGAAGGTAGAGAGATTTGCCATATACTCCTCCTCCTCCCCCTGCCGTATGCATATCCTCCTCCATTACCGACATCTTCCACCAGAGGGGTGCATCTGTTACAAAATGATGAACCTACAATGACACATCATTACCACCCAGAGTCTACAGTTTACACTAGGGTTCCCTGTTGGTGTTGTACACTCCATGGGTTTGGACAAATGTATAGTGGCATATATCCACCAATATAGTATCATACAGGAAGTTGCGCTGCTCTGAAAATCCCCTGTGTTCTTCCTATTCATCCCTCCCTGACTCCAACCCTGGTAATCACTGATCTTTTCCCTGTCTCCATAGTTTTGTCTTTTCCAAGAGGTCACAGAGTTGGAATCATATGGGATGTAGCATCTTTCAATGAGTAATAATGTATTTACGTTTTCTTCATGTCTTTTCACAGCTTGATAGCTCTTTTCTTTTTTGTACTGAAAAATATTCCATTGTCTGCATGTACCTGTTTATCTTTCAGGGTTAACACAAGTCTCTTAACATTTAAAATTTTATTTTGTTGTCAGTTATTGTTCATTGAATAGTTATTAAAAACAGAAAGATAATGTATGATTACAAATAAAACTATTTTCCAGAGTTAATGGCATTGCTATACATCCGGATGACTCATTGCTGAGTTTGCCCTGATTTGTTTTGTTCATTTTTCTACTTGATGCGTTTGCTCATTGGTAACCCCCTACCCCCACCAATAAGAAAAACAGTTTTTAAAAATTATCACTTAAGAACCCAGAGCCTCTTTAGATGAAAAATAAATTATAACTTCAGAAAAGGAAGTACCAATAAAAGCCATCACACGTGTTCACAATTTAAATCATTCTTGGCCAGGCACCTTGGCTCACACTTGTAATCTCAGCAATTTGGGAGGCCAAGGGGAAAGGATCCCTTGAGGCCAGGAGATCTAGGCCAGCCTGGGCAACAAAGCGAGACTCCGTCTGTACAAAAAAAATAAAATAAATTAGCCGGCCATGAAGGAGTTCCAGCTACTCATGAGGCTGAGGCAGGAGGACCACTTGAGCCCAGGAGTTTGAGGCTGCAGTGAACTATGATGGCGTCATTGTGCTCCAGCCTGGGTGACATAGTGAGACCCTAAACAATTAAATCATTCTCATGAACTTATTGGACAGAATTTATTTAGGCAGCGATTGCATGGATCGGTACTAATTACTGTATATAAGGTTTTAAAGATAAAGACCCTCTGCACAAGCAGTTTATCACACACCAGAGTTTACATTCATTGAGGAATATGTGCCAACCAATATCCTAAGCACTTTTTTGGCATTATCTCATTTAATTCTCACAGTAATCCAGTGAGATTCATGAGACAATTTCCCCCAAATTTATAATTTAATATAGTAATAAGAAGAAAACAAAGCCATGAAAATAATTTGTAGGCAAGGGCACATGCATGGGATAAAAATTAAGCTGATGGGAAGATTAAAAGATGGAACAGAGTAAAATTAAGGGATTACATTAAGTCTGGAAGATGAGAATTGAACAGTATGTTACAGAGGAAGAGGAAAGAGCCCACTACTTCTCAGAAGTCAGTAATTACAGACTATATTATTATCAGGTATCAGATTTTAAAACACAGGAATTACAATATGTCAGCCTACTCAGGAAAGGCAGAATTTTATTTCTGAAGTGTTTTGACTACTAATCTGGGATACCAAGACCTCTCTACTCATCACTTAGTGAATTGTTGGACTACTTTCACTTCATAATATAAAATTAACTCAGTGAGCAAAAGCTAATTGTCAGTTTTATGGTAAGATTAAGCTCTCATTTCTATCTGGGTGAACTGAAGAACTTTCTCTTTCTTTTTGAAAAGGAATAAATGGCTCAGGTCATTTCCAATTTAAATAATTTACTGGAATCAGGGAGATTACCCTAAACCCATAAAGACCGATAAATCCTTTCCTCATTTTCTTTCATAAAACATGTCAAGCACACTATATCCAGTGCTGACACTGCTCCTGGGCAGAAAGACCTAAAAATCCCAGAGGAAAAAAAAAAAAGAACAGATAAAAATCTCCATTCTCCCTGATGGCCATACTGTTTTAGTTATCTTTATTGAAAACTGTACTTTTGGATACATTATTATGTCTTTTGAAATATATGTGTCAGAATACCTATTTTTCCTTGAATAATAAAAAAAGGTAAATGGGTATTTTTCATAATCACACTAAGTTTTTTATAAAATAATTTTAGATGAAAGATTACATAATGATTTTCATTAAATGGTATCACAAAGTGAATTCAGATGAATTCAGACCCTTTGGTGAGCTGCCCCCTTACCCATGCAAAACTGGTAGTTTAGGAAGATGAACCCAGGGTCTAGAAAACAAAATGAATCCTATTTTTTTTCTTCTTAGAGTCACTTAACAGAATGGAAGCCAAAATTCTGCCTCTAAAGTCCCCAGTAGAAGTAAATCACAGTAGTGTTTTCTGATTCTCCCTGAGTGTGTCATGGTTTGTGCGGGTGCCCCTGCTGTAAAGCACAGGTATGAGAGATGGAACAGTGCGATTACCTCGTTGTGTTCCTCTATGAGAAGGATGACAGACTCTGCATACAGGGGAGGAAATGAAGGTCATGAGGTTGCAAGTCTTTCAGTTCCTGGACTGCACCAAGAGCACCTATAAATAGCACACCAAGGCTTAAGGTGACACATGCCTCTCAACAGCATGCTTAACCCATGTACATTCACAGTCCTCACTACCTTTTTTCAGACATTTGTTTCAAAGTAGCTATCAGTTACTGAGATAAGCCCTTTAATGTATGTGCTTTACATACATGATCTCATTTAGTCTTTCCACAACCACAGTCTATAAAGTAGTACTTTCCAGGGCAACAACATAAATTTCCAGAAATTAGTGCATGGTATAGTTTAAGATTAAACCCCACAGTGTAACCACTGTGCTGTGAGATTGAATGACATTTAATTCATTTACATGAGTTGTAAATGCCTAGCTATTAATAACAATTAAAATTCTGTTTGCATATATAATTTATATATTCAATATATAACATATACATTTAAAATATCCATTTTAATTATAGAGTTCAGTGGGTTTTGATAAATATATATATCTTGGTAACAAAAAACATTATTTATATACATAAACTATATAATTACATTTTATTATATATAAAATAAACTATATATATTCTAACACCACAGGAAGTTCTCTTGTACCCTTGCCCTTTGAAGTTGAACCCCTTTTATGCAGCCCAAAGGCAATGTCACTTTTAAGTCATATGATTATAGGTTAGCTTTGCCCATTTTTAAACTTCATATAAATGGAATAATATAACATAAATGAAATAATATAACATTTTATTTTATACTGAGCTTTTTCATTCAAGATTATGTTTTTTCTAGATCGTAGGAAACAAGATTATGTTTTATTTAGATCCTGGAAAAGAAGATTATGTTTTTTTAAGGTTCACTCATATTGTTGCATATATCTTTGTTATTGCTGAATGTATTTGTGTGAATATATCACAATTTGTTCATTCACCTATTGATGGAAATGTGGATTGTTTCCAGTTTTGGTCTATTATGAAGAAATCTACAATGGACACACCTATGCCATTATTTTGTGACATATATCTTTATCTTAGGTAAAAATGGTAAAAATGTAGGAGTAGAATTGCTAAATCACAAATTTTTTCTTTAGCTATATAAGACACTGTTAAACTGTTTTGCAAAGTGCACAACTTTATATTCTTATTAGCAATGTAAGAGAGTTCCATTTGCCCTTCATCCTTGTCAACACCTAGCATTATCAGACGTTTTAACTCTCGCCCCCCCTAGTGTGACATTTCACGGTGTTTTAATTCCTTTGATAGCTAATTATGTTGAACATATTTTTCTGTTTATTGGTCACTAACATCTTTTCTTGTTTCAAAATTCCATTCACACTTTTGAATATTTGTTTTATTACTGAGTCATAGGATAATACATATTTTTTTCTTCCAGGTTATAGATTAAAATTTTATTTTCTTAATAGTATCTTTTGAAGAATAGAAGTTCTACATTTTTGGTAAACTCTGTTTTATAGATCTTTAAATTTTATTGTTAATCCTTTGAGTCTTATGTAAGAAATACTTCCTTAAACCAAGGTCATATACACATTCCTTCATTTTCTCTGGAAGTTTTGCATTTAGCTTTTATGTCTAGGTTTGTGATCCATACCAAATTAATTTTAGTGGAGTTGAACCGAGATTCAATTTTTCTTATATGATTCTCCAGTTCTTCCAGCATCATTTGTTGAAAAGATTATTCATTACACATTGAATTACTTCAGTGCCTTTGCTGAAAATGAATTTACTATATGTATGTGGATCTATTTCTAGATTCCATTGACCTCTTTGCCTATCATTGTGCCAAGACCATATTGTCCTGATTGCAATAGCTTTATGATAAATTGTGAAACCAGCTAGTAAAAGACTTCTAACACAATTATTTTTAAAATTGTTTTGGCTATTACGGCTCTTCTATATTTCCATATACATATGAAAATTATATTTTAAATTTTTACAAAATGTCTGGCATTTGACTGCAATTTCATGGAATGTATAAATAATTTTAGAAAGTACTGACATCTTAACAACATTGAGTCTTCAAATTTGCAAATATATCTCTCTGTTTTGTGCATGTGTCTTTTACATTTTCTAGTAATATTTTATACTTTTGACATTTTATACTTTTAAGTGTGGAGGTTTTGTACATATGCCATTAAATTTATTTTTAATTTAATTATGTTTTTGATACTATTTTAAATGTACTTTTATTTTAACTTAATTTCCCAGTTGCTTGTTGCTAACATTTAGAAATACAATTGATTGTTAAAATTTGGACATTACATCCTATGACTGCTAAATTCACTTATATTTTCAAGTAGATTTTTGTATATGCGTTAGAATTTTCTTCTTGACAATTATATTATCTTTAAATATAGGGAGGTTTACTTATTTCTTTCCAAGATCTATGCTTGTATGTATGTATGTATGTACACATGTATGTATGTGTGTATGTATTTATGTGTTGCCTTTTGGATTTTTTAGGACATCCAGTTACAATGTTGAATAATAGTGGTGAGAGTGAATATTCTTGAATTTTCCTGATTTCGGGGAGGTACAAGTTTAATATTTAACTATTCAGAATGAAGTTAGCTTTAGGTGTTGTTGTTTTAACAGATATCTTTATCAGATTGAGGAAGATCTCTTCTTGTTTTTGTTGCTGAAAGTTTAAATGGGACATTGAATGTTCCCAAATGTTTTCTGCATGTATTATGATGATCACATAAATTTCTTACTGATTTATTTTTAACTTCATTGACTCTTTCCTCTGTCATCTCCACTTTGCTGTTGACATCATCCAATTACTTTTTAATTTAGGTATTGTATTTTCAATTCTAAAATTTCAAATTTAAAATAATTGTTTCTACTTCCCTGCTGAGAACTTGTCTTTTATTTTTTTAATGTGTACTCAGCTTTACTTTATAAAACATGCTATATTAGCTGCTTTGAACGCTGAAAAACTCCAACCTCTGGCTCTTTTCCCAGAGTGCTGTTTTCTTTGAAAATTGGTCAGATTTCCTGGCTCTTTTTATGTCAAATAATGTAGAATTGGATGGTGGACATTTTGAATATTATTTTGTGTAAACTATAGGGCTCGTTATGATCTTCTGGAAAAATGTTGCTTTTATTGTTACTTGATTTAGCAAGCAATCATCCAGGTAAGTTAAGATCACTTGTTCAGCTTGCCTTCTGTGGGTGGTGGTTCAAATACCACCTTAGTTTTCAAAGCTTATGTTATGCGCCTTTGTCTGTTACACACATGTACCATTTGGGAGTTAGTCTGAGACTTGGGCCATGACTGAAGCCTTAGTTTGGTTTTCATCACCTTTGTTGTACTGTTTTGGGTCAGTTTCATCCACACATAGCTAAAGGGTAAGCCTGAGACTTCTGCAGGTTCACATATAGTATTAGGAAATCTCCTTTTTCAGCTCTTTTCTCTCTGGAATTCCCACACACACTCTGCCCTGTGTGGAACTCCTTTTCAGATATCCCTGGTCAGATGTACAGGATTTTTATTGAGGTGTTAGCTTCCTGTGCCACTGCTCAGGATGGTAAGAAAACTTACCATCCCCACTCCACGTCATATGGTTGCCTTTCTTAATTTTGACTTCTCTTCACAAGCCACCCACTTTTGTTCGCATTTCAGAATACTCAGGTAGTTGGTTTTGTATTTTGTCTAGAGCTTTTAATTGTAATCAGTAGAAGACAGAGCTTATAGTAGGTGTTTCTTGTCATGGCAAAAGAAGAACTTGTAGGTGCTTATTATTTTGGGTATAGACTTCTAGTTAATAAAATTTTTTTAGCATGTTAAAGATGTTGTTTCATTGGTGATCTACAACTTTCATAATGAGAAGGCAGGTCTTATTCTTTTTGGAATTCTGCATGTAATATGTCTCTGCTACTTCTTTATAGATATTTTTCTTTATCAATCATTTGTTTTCGGAAATTGACTATGATATATCTAGATATAGCTTTCTATTTGTTTTCCTTGGTCTTTACTGAGCTTCCTGGGTTTATGAGTTACTGTTTTTAAAGAAACATGGAATTTTATTTTCTGGCCGGTATTTCTTCATGCATTTTTCTGAATCATTCTCTGTTTTCTTTCCTTCTAGAATGTCAGTTGCAGGGATTTTAGATGATTTGCTACAATTCCACCAACTATTAAACCTTTAATTCATCTTTTAAACTCTCCTTTTCTGTCCTTCAATTTGTATGGTTTTTGCCAACTTGTCCTCAGTTTTAATATTTCTTTCTATTATTCTATCTTTTCTGCTATTAATCACATCAAATAATTTTATAATTGAAGTATTGCATTTTGAATTCTAGGATTTTCTTTTTCATCTTTTTTATACTTTCTAAATTATCCCACTTTCTTCCCTTTGTGTCTAACTTTTCCTGAAGAATCTTTATCATACTTATCATAGTTATTTACAATCCTCATCTGTTAATATCAATAATTTAGCTCTTTGTAGGTCTACTTTTTTTTGACTAATTTGTTTCTTAATCTTAGGTGATGTTTTCATGGGTATTTTTTGCAAGTCTACTAATTTTTTATTGTATACTCTACATTGTGTACAACACATTGTAGCAACTCTAGATTAATTTATCCTTTTCTGAAGAGTGTTTTGTTTTGTTCTTGCAGGCAATTACATTAGTGGTGAAACATCTTAAATATGTAGAAACTTGTTTCAGGTGTTGGGGTGAGTCTATTTGGGCTCTGCCCCTACCCCAGGTGAACATATTTTTCTTTGGATCTAGTCAATACTTCCATGGTATATATCTTTAAGAAGTTCAGAGGCGAGGCTGGGCGTGGTGGCTCACACTTGCAATCCCAGCACTTTGAAAGGCCGAGGTGGGCGGACCACGAGGTCAGGAGATCCAGATCATCCTGGCTAACACGGTGAAACCCCGTCTCTACTAAAAATACAAAACATTAGCCGGGCGTGGTGGCGGACGCCTGTAGTCCCAGCTACTCGGGAGGCCGAGGCAGGAGAATGGCTTGAACCCCGGGGGCGGAGCCTGCAGTGAGCCGAGATCGCGCCACTGAACTCCAGCCTGGGCGACAGAGCGAGACTCTGTCTCAAAAAAAAAAAAAAAGAAGAAGAAGTTCAGTGGAAATCCCAGGGTATTCGCAAATACCCTCTAGCTTGTGAGAATTCTAATTCCAAAGTATGTTTTCCCTGCAATGGGTAACCAGCAGCAGCTGACGTCTTTGTCAACATTTTCAGTTTTGTACAAGTTTTTCCCTAACTGGGCTCCTTGGAGTATCACCCATGCAAGCACAGCTCAGAGATTCACCAAAAATTTGGTAAGTGTTTAAATGCATGTTTGAGAGCTGCCCCTCTGTGGGCTCCTTCTCTCTGGGATTTTTTCTTCTTTACTTTTAGATGTTCTGGCACGCCCAAATTCCATCACCTCACTATTGATTTCTGCCTAGTTTCTAGCTTCCCTTGCATCAGGTTTGGAGAATGCCTTCAGGGGACTATACAAATAAAAGCAATATAATTCATGTATGCAGAGATGAATGATTCATGTTTTCAGCTCTTTTTTTATTTTGCGGTTAATCATTGACCAATTTTATTTGTGTGTATATGTGGCAGGTATGTGCTGAATTTGGTGAATATGATAAATTTGACTTTAACTTTTCCCAAATTAAGTAAATATATATATATGATATATTTAAAATATCTGCTATTTTATACTGTTGATACATAGAAACAAAATCAATTAGAAAAAATTAAAAATTGATTATATCTTTAGGTGTTGCAGGAAGAGCATAAAGATTTGAGTCACTAAACTGTTCTACTCTTGGATCTTTCAAAAATTGGCAATGTGATTTTTGAAAAATCACTTAATTCATTTTTCAAATAAATATATCCTCTTGAACTTCAAAGAATTAAAACTCTGTCTTAACGTCATTGCCGGTAGAGAAATAATTCATTTAAAATATTTTTGATTGCCTACTATATTTTCCAAGCTCTGTGTAGGCACGGGAGATAAAACAATGAAGAAAATACTGATAATTTTAGTTAGTGTGCAACTACATTTAACTTTTAACCTTAAGTTCAATATGGCCGGAACATCAGTTGATACATATTTTTGAAAAGGAGTCATGCATTATGTATCAGGTACCCTTTTTTGAAAATATATTTTTTACCAAGCAACACTATTTCTGGAGTCTAAGAAACTAACTAGAATGCATCTAAAAACTTATTAACAATAGTAGAACTCAGCTGTTCATAATATAATTGTGATTAGTAAAAAAAGTTACTACTATATAATAAACTGTAGCCATTAAAAAGATTGTTTACAAGGAATGTTTAATGATGTGAAAAATGCTTATGATATATGCATAATGGACCAAAAAAGCAAGAGCGTACATAGCTTGATCTGAGTAAAACAAAACAGTGTGTACAGATGGCAGAAAATATACCAAAATCTTAACGGTGCTTATTGCTTGGTGGTAGAATTATTGATAATTTTATTTTCTATTTCTTGTCTTTCATGTTTTCCATTATTTTTTCCCAGTCATTGCTATTGTTCATACTTGTAATTACACAGTAATGTAATGTTTTTTATGTAATTGATTTTTCATTTTATTTTTGATAATTATGATATGTATTATGTGACATATTATTTGATAATTTTTATTTATGTAATATTTAGAAGAATATGATATATTATGATGGTCATTTGATAAATTTTATGTAATTTACTCCTTTAAATTAAGTAAAAGTAGCTGCTCAAGTGTTTTAATTATTACAATAAGTGGAAATAAGCAAATCTTCCTCCTTAAGAGGCCACTACTATCATATTGTGTTTGTAAACCAAATCCAAGTGTATATTTCTCATACAATAACTGCATTGAAATAGTAAAAATCAACAATGGGAAGAATTATATAAGCTACAAGCAAAACAAAGTACATGTAGCAAGAATCATTTAAAGCAAAACAAATAATAAATGAAAACAAAAAGTAAACTGGGGCAAAGGAAGCCATTCTACATTGACAGAATAAATAACACACCATGATGATTTAATAACAGCATCAAAACATGCAGAGAAAACAAACTATAAATGCAAAGGGAAAGTAGCTGGAGCAACCACTGTGAAAAGCTTTAACACGACTATTTTAGCTCTTGACTGAGAAATAAACAATAACCAAAAAAATAGACCAACCAAATTTGAACAAGATACGTCATGAAGCCTATATTTTAACCCTGTACCCTATGGAGAGTGACTTTTCATTTCAAGCATCCTTGAATAATTTTCAAAAGCCTTTTTTTTGTACTAGACTTCCAGGAAAACTGCATTATATTCAAGGAAGCAGAAATTATAGAAGCAATATTCATCTAACTATTTCACAGTTTTCCAAGAAGTTAGTGACTGTGGGTGATTACAGCCTCCAGCCACGTTATAGTTCCCAGGATCAGCAGCCACGGTGGCTCTTGTTCAGAAGCAGTACCTCCAGCAGCTTCCCAGGAATCACATAGACGATAAAAGAGTTACAGGTACCTGGACATTTGCCTTTAGAAAATGGATTATAGTTGTTTTAAAACAAGGAGAAGAGAGTGTAATGTTGAATCTGACCAATTTTGTGGATATGGATGAACTGACCAAGGATTCTAATGTCAACATACTACTTTAAGGGGCCAGAAGGGATACTGAGGGTTTGCTCAAATGACTGGTTGAAACCTAGCTTGAACTGAAGACTATTAAATGAAGTTGGCATGCCAGTACAGATAAGAATCTTAAGTCTTAAGGATATAAAAATTTTAGAATAAGCTGCTTATCAAATTTCTAATTGGAAAGGTCCAGAGACTTGCTTCACTGAAGCATAGAGAAATACAGTAGTCTAAAAAGTATAGCAATACAGGAAAGCCAGGTATTATAGTAATCGTTCTCTACATGAAGAGAGGCCAGTGGGAAACGCCTTCATAGACACAGGTTCTCTGATTTCAATGGGGATGATGAGATCCCCAAATGACTGAGGCTGGAGAGCAGGGATTAATCACTGGAGAAAAGATGAATTTGTTTATGTAAATGGGCAGCAGCCTCAGAGAAGTATCAGAATGATATGACCTACAAAGATCTTGGCATTAGCTAACTGTTCAAATATCCCATAGGCTAAAATAGGTGGGTAGACTACTAATGTTTCATTTGATATGTAAAAGAAAAATAATTACTCGCTTTCAGGTGAAGGTACTTGACTTAAACTAACCGTAATTTAAAATCCCAGCTCCTAACCAAATTCTCAGACCTGCTTCAATTTGTAGACTCAGGACCCTGTTAATGGAGGAAAAAACAGAATGAGTTTTCTCTAGAAAGGACATTGAGACAATGCTCTAAGTATGCAACTGAACCTTCCTCCTGCAGCCACCTAACAGGGAAAATTTTTACTGGTGTAAGGAAAATATACAGATTTGTGGAAATTACTAGACACTGGCTCTACACTGACACTAGTTCCTGAGACCTAAGATGCCACTGTGGTCCATCAGTCAGAATGGTAGCTTATGGATGTCTGGAGCTTTAGCCTATGCAACTGCATCTTCCAATACAATCTAGAGTATATAGTTGGAATGTACACACTTAGAACTGGCAGAATCTCCAGGTGGTTTTCTGAAACACGCGGTGGGGTCTATTTTGTAGGAAGAATCAAGAAGCCTCTGAAACAACCACTCTCTATAAAACTAAACCAATCCTGTATACCTAGGTGAACCACAAAGTACTGAAAGGTGCAGGAGTAGTAGTATCCTCAGATTCTCTTTTTTTTATGCAAAGGACCAATGCATCATAATAACAGTAGACAATTGTAAATTTAATCAGGTGGTGACTCCAACAGCATCCATTGAGTTTTTACTGGAGAAAATCGGCACAGTTCCTGCTACCTGCTATGCAACTACTATTTTGACAAATTAATTTTCCCCTATTTTAATTAGAAAAACTACACCAGTAGTTTGTTTTGTTTTCATCTTACAGACATCTCAGTACACTTTTACTGCTTTAACTCAGAACTGTATCACTTCTTCTCTCTGCCTTAATACTGTACACAAGAATCTATTATTTTCTCATCCTAGTGGTCCATTGGTCACTGGTTATGTCATGCTGACTATGTCTTGTGAGAAGGTTGTAGCAAACACTCTAGATGATTTGGTTAGACCTATCTCTGTCTGTCTCTCTCCTCTCCCTCTAACTGTCTACCAAAAGTAGGAAATAAATTTCAATCAAATTTAGTCTGCCACCTCAGTGAGATTCCTAAAAGTCCACAGTTTAGAGCATATATGTCTGGTATTCTTGGGGTCTAGTAGTCTAGTATAATACACATAGCCTAGGACATGTATGTCCAGTTCTCCTACATGAAGATCAAGTGACACTGTGTACAACCTGCCACCAAGAAAATGGCACAATAATTTCTGGGCCTCCTTGTATCCTTGAGACTAGACTTAAATGTGTCTCTCTGAGGCGTTTACCCATTGGAAGGCTGCCACTTTTGAGCAGACACCAAAATAAGAGATGGGTTCTAACAAGTCCAGGATATTCAATGCAAGCTATTCAGCTACTTAGGCCTCATGATCCAGTAGATCCAAAGTTCTCAACCACCTGCTAGCAGGCTAGGTGCAGTCAATCCCTTCTATCTTGGAATGGAAAATAATTCATCATCACTGGAATAAACACTTTGGATTTTATCCAAAACATGCCTCTAGCACTCTTATTTGTATCCTAACTGAATTCCTTATTCACTTTTATATTATCTCACATAACATTGCTTTTAATTAAAGAACTCATTTCATAGAAAAAGAAGAAAATAGGCTGACTCCCAAGGGATTCATTGGCTTTACTATGTACTCCATCATTCAAAAACGTCTTATCTACTAGGATGGTGGAATGGTTATGGCAAATTCTGCTTGGCCAGCTGACAAGACATTCCAGGGCTGAGATCCTATCTTATATGGTGTGTATATGCTTTAAATTAGTGACTAATACATTGTACTATTTCTCTCATATTCAGAATACCTGGGCCCAGGAATCAAGGTACAGAAGTAGAGTGACTCCTCTCTTCATTAATCCTAATACCAAGATTAAAAAAGAATTTATTCTTGCCCCCACCTCAGCTTTAAGCTTGGCTAGTATTGAGGTCTTAGTTCTCAAGAAAGGAATGCTTCCACCCAGAACAAAATGATGGCTTCAGAGAACTTAAAGTTGAGACAGACACTTGAATATTTTTCAATTTTTATGCCAGTGACCCAACAAGCAAAAAGAAAAAAAAACAGAAAAGAAGTCTAGTATGCAATGATTAATCTCAAACATCAGTAGGAAATGGGTTTACTGTTACAGAATGAGAGAAGTGAGGACTATGTCAGGAGTGCCTGGTAGCACTTTGGTGTCCAGTAGTAAAGTTAACAGGAGATTATAGCACATCAAAAAAGGCATTGCCTTTAATAACTCAATGCTTCAAAAATGACGCTTTAGCTCAGGCTATCTGGTAAATAATTCTGATCAGCTGACAGGATGGCTGAGGCAAGAGACAAATTGAGTGGAAACAAAACAGACATTAATATTAATCATAACCTTGCAGCCACTTACACTTAGAGAAGTGAAGATTTAGCCTTTATGCATATTTCCTCACTTGTGACGCCTATTATTTGTATGTGTTTACTAATATTTTCTCCCTCTCTACCTCCTCCTTATTGATAGTGATTAGGTTATAGAATCTGAAGGCAATTGATAGAACTAAAAATGGAAAAATTACTCAGATGAGAATATTGTGACTGGTAAGCCTTTTTCTTGCCATCTCTCTTTTTGGAAAAAGATGATTTTTTAAAAATCTTATCAGGACTAGTTGTGTGATGATGTCATTGAAATTGTTGCTGTTCAGAAGTTAAATATAGGTAGAAAGAAGTATGCTTGTGGATGCTGAGTAAACAAAGGGGTGGACTGTTCCACATATGGTCTCTGGCGACTCGGTTCCATTTTTCTTGTTTTCTTTTGTATTTCAAGGGGCTAGAAGTCTGAAAAAAACAATACCAAGTATTTCAAGGCAACTGGATTATGATTAGGTTTTACAAATGAGGGTCATAGCTAAGGGATTAAAATATGGGGGAAATAAAGGAAAAGTAGAAGGCCTCTAGAAGTGACCACAGTCTCCAGACAACTCCAGCAACTTCAATGTGTGCAGTGATGGCTTCTGCTCAGGTGCAGCAATTGGTGTCTCCAGCAGCCTCAGCAGTTACACTTTCAGTAACTTCAGCAGCAGCAGCAATAGCAATAGCAGCAGCAGCAATAGCAGCTGATGGCTCCTGCTGAGCATCAGAACCTCCAGCAGCTCAACAGAGCGTGTGGGCTCCTGAGCTTCAGCTTATGGCTTCAGAAGGAACCTCCTGACCACTGAGGAACATCTTTCTTTTGTACTTTCAGTCCCTCCTACACCTAACTTTCTGATTCCCATTCCATCACTTTCTTCTTTATTTGTCTTCAAGTTACCACATCACCTTTGTTTCCAGTTCCCAGAATTAATCCCTTGAAGTATCTAAGTGAATCCTTTCTCCTTGACTGAATATTGATTGATATTTACAGTTTCTAACTGCAATAGAGGGTGAATTGTTCCACAGAGGCGTAGAGTGGGCAATCTAATATGCCATTCTGTAGAGTTAGGGGGACTCTCTTTAGACAGATTGTGTATGTTGGGCTCTTAGCAAGTTGGTAGACCAGCTTTCCAATCATTATCCCCAAAGCAGCTTCTAATTACCACATAACATTAAAGGAACCCTTAAAACAAAGAATGTTCCATATTCTCTGATTGGCATGGGACCTGAGGGCCTCATGAGAAAGAATGTGAATCCTTTCAGAACGTAGAGTTCAGACAAATATTGATCAACTCACATCCAACCAACCTGAACTGCCCTAGTTCCCTGCCTTACGTCTTGGTTCCATCTGTGATTACACCCCTGTCGCTTGTTCTGTCAACCAAACTGACTGGTTTGCTCTTCCTCAACCCTTCACAAGCCCTGTCTGAGATGTGGGCTGAGATTTGGACTTATGATGTGGATTTTACATGTAACCACTTATCCTGAGGATTCATGAAAATGATAGGACTTCCTATTAATCACAGATGTGAGTTTCAGTGCATTGAGATTTGATGACTTAGTGTTAATAGTTGATGCCAGCACTACTGTACTTAGATCTGATGGCTTCGAAAATATTCAACTAACATCTCTACAAGACCACAGCATACTTTAGCCACCTCCAATGATCGTACTTCATACTGTCAATCACAGTTTCTCATAATTTATTGTTTATTTTACCACCTTATTGTACCTTTTGATATCATGCACAGACAAATCTACCTATTTTATTCTCACTGAATAGGTGTTCTTTTACAGGAACTAAACTGTATTGTAGAGTCAAATTTGAACCCAATGTTTTTGAAGTTTCCATTTTCTTTATCATGCATAATACAACAGGAAGCTTTTATCTCAAAGACGCTTTCAGAGCTAATAGTTTTCATCCATTTGTGGCACTTCCTAAGAAATGACTTTTCTTTGAAGCCTCACAACATCAGCTGTCTAAATGAGAAATAATTGGGGTCTTTAAAATTTATTTATTTGATCAAAAATGTCTCATGCAAAAAAGTTGTCGTACACTAATGTCAAAAATGACTGTAGATACCATCTGTGTGTATTTCATTTGATTTTGACTTTCAATAAATCAAGCCTCAATTTTATAAAAAAGCCAAACACAAAAAATACAGTGGCCCAAACAAATCAATTTTTTTGTACTAGAAATCTGTTGCTTTTAACACTACTTGAACAACATCTGCCATTCACTAAGACTAGAATTTGTGTGTTTCCTTTTTTTTTCAGGTAAGAGGTTGTATAGAGACTAAGATAGAAGCATATAGAATTAATCCAAGTATACACACATATGAATCATTTAAAACATTTCTTCTATCTTATTTCTATGATGTGCTCTGAGTATGAGTTAATAAGTGAAAATGCTTCTTCAAATATAACTATTTAGATAAATCATGGTAAACTGGATATACTGGTAGTTCTATGACTCTATCCAAATAGTGTGTGGCTACATAATATTGTTGTACATATTCATGGAATACCTTTTTTTTTTTTTTTTTTTTCAGATGGAGTCTCGCTCTGTCTCCCAGGGCTGGAGTACAGTGGGGCAATCTCTGCTCACTGCAACCTCCGCCTCCTGGGTTCAAGCTATTCTCCTGCCTCAGCCTCCTGAGTAGCTGGGATTACAGGCATCCACCACCATGCCCAGCTAATTTTTGTATTTTTAGTAGAGACGGGGTTTCACCATCTTGGCCAGGCGGGTCTTGAACTCCTGACCTCGTGATCCACCCGCCTCGGCCTCCCAAAGTGCTGGGATTACAGGCGTAAGCCACCACACCTGGCAAGATACCTTTTCTTAAGAGTTGTAACCATAATGGAGTCATTGCAGGTAAAACATCTTATTAAGTGGCCTCATGGATTTCTTGCTGAGAAAATTGAAATACGTAGAGAGTAGCAGAATGACAAATGAAATGATGACTAGTGGATGCATCAGAAATGCAACTAAGAGATATGCGTCAGGGTTCAATGTGGCATAGCTGATGCATGCTGGAAAAAAATAGCAGTAGATAGGTCCATGTTGGGAGGTGACTTCTTAATCTGGAAATTGCTACATAAAGGAGAGATTGAGTCTAACTGAACCAAAAATATTAGATTAGATTAGAATGTGAAAAATAAATCAAATATCCAGATGTTTAATTTGCTTGAAACTTTGCAATTTCTGGCTGTTTGGTCTTATGTAGAGTCACAGATTAAACATCTGGATAAATTGTGCACTGTTTGTCTTTTCATGCAAGTAATTTGGTGTCATGCCAGAGATGTGGGAATGCTATAAACATCATCTTTCTCTTCCGCATGGTGAACAATCACAACACAATTTCAAAGGAGGGAAGTTTTCCCTTAAATAACTATGCTGTATTATAGTGGTCTTAAAGTGCAGTCCCAGACCAGTACCATCAACATCACCTGGAAATTTGTAAAAAAAATGCACATTTCAAGTCTCATTCTAGATTGGCCGAATCAGAAACTGTGGGGGTAGGGACCAGTCATCTGTGTTTTAACAAGCTCGCTAGGTGAATCAAACGCATCCTAAATTATAAGGACCACTGCTGTAATTAAAAAGTCTAACCTGAAGGATCTGCTTCTCATCTTCAGATTAATTGTTTTTACAGCTCTCTGAACTGAGATAAATAATTTACTTATTTCCACGTTTACATCTCCAGATATAGACATAGAGAGTTTGTAGCCATTTTAAACCTCTATAATAATAGCAATATAATAAAGCATTTGTTCTCCTTTCCTTTCATCAAGCTTTTAATTTTCTTCAAATTTTTTTTGTTTTATTTTCCCACAACTTCTGGACATTTGGGAAATCCAGGTCTAAAAGCATAATTCTGATGTAGGCCATTTCTATAGAAAGGTGCTGAAATTCTGTCAAAATATACTTCTATTTTGAGTCAATCATTGAGCATACTTTTGCATCAATATTAATATCAATATTTGATTTATCTTAAGATGAAAACGCTCAGGAAATCAACTCTCTCCTAAAGAAAATTGAGAGTTCCAATAAGCCCCAATCTTGGCTACGTTATTTATATTTTCTATGGTTGGTCTCAAAGGATGGCCATGCCAACTGCAAGATGTAAAATTTTCTGTTGCTTTAAAAAGATAGACATATTCATCCTTCATGGTCCCTTCAAATGGTGTTTATTCATTTTTTGAAAAGAAATGAGTCTCTTGATCTAAAATCTTGCAAGGAGTAGAGGAAGATACACGTATTTCACAACAAATTATTAATGTATTCAGTTCTTTCTTAACAGGAAAACAGAAATATAGTAAAACTTCATAGCACTCAAGAAAATAATTTTGAACTTTAACTGCATAGACAGAATCTTTGTACAGACAAATCTTTCATAGTAGCAGAACTATCAGTATTGTTTCTTCAAAGATTCTATCTAAACAATCTGATAAAATGACAGCAAGCAGGAGCAGTCTCATGACAGATACTATTACAGCTCGAAATGGTGAAAGCAAAGTTATGTATCAGCCTATTTCCTTTTAATTACATGGCAGGAACTGTAATTAGACCATAGAGACAAAGAACAAGAAAGATCAGGCTCAGGTCCTGGTTTCATTACTTACTAGACATAAGATGCTAGGTGTAGCGGAAACTGGAAGGTGATACATTATATAGATTCACTCCTTTTTTCATAGTAATAGAATCCCTCATTTTCAGCTATACACATGGCTGCTGAGGACAAAAAAATTTCCTAGACACCTTTACAGCCAGGCGTGGCCATGCCACTAAATGACCTTGTCGGAAGGAGAGTGTGATTTCCAGAAACTACTCTTCCCTTTCTTTTTCCTTCTAACAAAATGTGATCATAATTGCCAGAGCTTCAGCAGCCCTCTTTGACCAAGTGATAAACTTGAGATTGAAAGTGTTTATTGCAGAGCAGTAAAATAGAAGGAGGCTGAATTCCTCACTAGTGAAACACTATACCAGCCTTGAACTTGAGAGAAAAATAAACGCAAGGGCTTAGGAAAAACAGCTTGTTTAAGTCAAAGTGTTTATGGTTTTTCTTGGAGCCAATCCTAATCTCAACTAATAAATGATGCATAATTTTTAATCACTTTGAGCCTTAGCACTCTTCAAATGTAAATATCTTGTTCACAAGGCAATTACTGGTATTTTTAAGATAAGACATGTAGAAGTACTCCAAAGTAATATATAATGTAAGTTATTAATATAAATTATGCAATAATTCATAGTAGCAATCTGATTGCAGTAAAAAATCAGAAAGACTGATGTTTTCTCAATGTTGATTTTTATTTTCCCAAGCCCAAACACACTTAAACATTTTTTGGCCAATTATTGTTAGCATGGTTTAGAAAAAGCCACACTAAACCACAGTCTTTGCATGTAATGAAGATTTTTCAACATCTCAATTGATAGTTTTCATCAACTATTGCATAAGGGTAGGTCCTGAATATTTCCTAAAGTTCATTTTTCAGATAACTTCTTCAGAAATATTTCAAAATGTAGTTAAGATAACCTTTAGTGGCTTTGTTGATGTCCTTTTATGTCAAAGCTATTGACTCACAACAAATGCCCTTAATCATTTTGGGACAAGGATGTTTTATGCTATAACTCAGAGCACTGGGGTTTCAGTTACACACTGCTCTATGGGCTTGAGAAGACTCAGAGTTCATCAGGGAGGAAAACCCTGGACTGAGTCAGAGCTACTCTTGTGGTCCTGATCCTGATCCTCACCAAAACAATGCTTCCAGTTAGACTGTTTTCATGAAACATACGGTTTTCATGAAACAGGATGTTGCGGGCTGAAAAGCTTCTTGTGAAATCCGTGAAGCTCTCAGTAGTCAATAAAAAAGCTCATAAACACTTGTGATGTTCATCAGAGAAATTAATTTTGATTTAATTGTAATCTAACACCAAAAAAATGGTCCCAGTAATTGAATATGTAAAATACTTGGCATTCATGTCCTGTGATTTACATCGCTGTGTTCAGTTAGATCACGAGCACATAATGTACTTGTGTGGAAAGAGGAAGAAGACTTTCAATGAGTTATGATCTAAGATTATACTCTATTTTTTATGAAGGAAGCTTTAATTTGATAATTGTGCATTTTGTTTGGGCTGTATCATTTTTGAAGATACATTTATTGTTTTGTAGAGGATTTATAAGAGAATTTTGTTGGATTAAATGCCATAAAAAGTTTTTCTCGAAATGAGGATGTGTATGTATTCAAGTATATTTTATATCAAGTATTATTTACATATATTTTATTTTAAAAGGAATTTAATTATTCAAGGTTCTTCTTTATTTTTAGCTGCCAGGAAACTCAGAAATTAGCTTTAATTCAAAACTGAAAATTCATTTCAGGTTTCTAACAATATCAAGTTTTTTGTTACTTTAAATTGAATCTACTACCTTTTATCCTTATGGTATCATTTCATACTTTAATTTTATATGCCTTCTAGATATAAATAGAGTGGTGATGAAAATTGTTTAAATGGCCAAAGTGGATTGAATAAGGATGCCATATGCTGATTATTGAATATTATGAAACATGAAAAAAAAGTTGATAAGAAAAAGTCAGAGACCACTGAGATTTAGTTGCTTCTGAGATTGAAAGGAATATAGATCTGGAAAAAAAAGAATTAAGTTCCTAGAAGCATTCAAATATAAGATTGTTTTGGTCTTACATGGATAATTCAAATACAATATATAATGCTGACCATGGAGAAGAAAAAAGAGAACTGATAAATGCTGACATATTTTCAATTAATTGAGTGACCCTAGGGAAGCCAGTTAAACTATTGGGGCCCCTAGATAATTTATGATGATTTCCTCACCATCAAAATTTTATAACTCTATGATCCTACACATTTCTCTAACTCCATGACATAGTAAACTTTTAATTCTATATTGTAACAAAATTCTAAAACACATGATACAGCAAACAAAAACTCCATAATACAATAAACTCCTATAATTCCATGATAGAATTCTAACTTATTATAGATTTTTTTTAGGATGAAGTCTTGCTCTGTCATACAGGCTGGAGTGCAGTTGGCAATATCTTGACTCACTGTAGCCTCTGCCTCCTGGGTTCAAGTGGTTCTCGTGCCTCAGCCTCCTGAGTAGCTGGGATTACAGTTGCCTGCCACTATGCCTGGCTAATTTTTTTTTTTTTTTTCAGTAGAGACAGAGTTTCACCATGCTGGCCAGGCTGGTCTCGAACTCTTGACCTCAAGTGATCGTGATCTGTCTACATCGGCCTCGCAAAGTACTGGGATTACAGGCGTGAGCCACTGTGCCCAGCCTAGAAGTCTAACTTCTATAACTCCATGATACACCAAAATTTTAAAATTCTGTGATATAACAGCAATTACATATAAGTCCAGCCATAGCAAATGTTAATATTTCATTCCTGGAAAGATTTTTTTTCTCCTAATGAAGTTTACAGAACAAGCTGCTGCCTCACTAGTTTTTTGGATAATTTCTGTTCATTGCTTTTGTTCATGGAAAAAATGAAAAATATTTTTCCATGTAGAAAAAATAATTGGATATGGTTATTCTCCAGTTTGATCACTACTTGAAAATAATAGTTAATTAATCAAATTGTCCAAAATTGAACAGCAGGAACAATTATTAGTCAGCTTGGACCAATCTAGTTTTCTATTTTTGTCTCCTGAAAGGTTGTACATATAGTCATTTTTACAACAGTTGCATAATAATCTTCTCTTTGGATAGTGGTAAATGAAATTTTACGTGTAATAAATTTATATTCATTTTTACAGGGCAGAAAAATGAAAAAAATATACACCGAAAAAACCTGACTATAATAGAGTTCATTTTAAACATTTAGGTTGAACTTTTTAGATGAAGGCTTAGACTCAAATTTAGGTTAACCTTCTCAATTTATTTCCCCTAATTGCTTCAACTCATACTCTTTCCTCCATTTTTTTTAAAGTTTGTTTCCTTTAGAATTGAATCTACTGTGTTTGCCCTCTAATTACACCCCAAATGCATCTCAGGGCTTGTCCTAGTACCATCATTTAATGAAAAGGCTTTAAAAAATAAAATGGACCCTTGTTTTATGCATTCATTTATCATGAGCTGATTTCATAAGCATTTACTAAACCTTGCTAGGCATTCAGAATACATGTGATGACAATATATGTGATAAAAATTGTGAGCACGTTTTCCAAGTTTATAATGTTAAAGGCTTTATACCTTAGAAAATATTTAATTAATATAAACAGGTTTATTTTTAACTTATATATGAAAAACAAGAATACATAGATCATAGTCTCAAAAAATGACTTAGCAAATAGAAAAGTGTTATGTCCTAGTAGGGATGAAATATTGGTAGAAAAGAAGTTAGTTATATAATAATTGGGAATAATTTTTTTATCGATGAGATGAAGGTATAGAATAATCAACTAAAAGAAAAATATAATAAAATATTATATAGATTTATATGAAAATGTTATTTGGCAAATTTCCCATCTAGGGGTTCTATATATAAAGAAAAAAACATGAAGTCTTTAGTTCTTAGATGTCCTCTTTGTTCCTCCATATCTTTGTTAATGAGAAAAAAAACAGAAAAGACAGAAAAAAAGGTTAATTGTAGTAAATAAACCTTTCTCCTAGTATTGTGCTCAGCCTCAAACCTACAGTCCCCAAAAGGCAGATTCTCTGAGGCTCTGCACCTTTGCTTTGCCCAGTACATTGCTTCTCCCTCAAGTATACCATCTCTTAAGGTCCCATGACTCACCTTCAGTCAGGACAGCTCACTCATGCACAAGTCTAGACCTTAGTTGGGCACATTTAAACAGGCAGAAATCAGAGGTCGCATGTAAATTCTGTTTCTTTTCATTTACGTGCTCAATGGATTTGAGTCCTGGCTTACTTATTTGTGAAATGTAAATAGGAATAGTGTTGTTGTGAGGATTAAGTGAAATGAACTGTGATGAACTGTGGAAAGATACTTTGAAAGATCAAAAGTGAGCCAATAAAACTTAAGGTAGTGCTGCTATCAGATCATCAACTCCTAAGAGCTAGGGTCTATGTTTTGTTCAGTGTTTCCTTTATCCACCATGGTGTCAGTACAATGCCTGGCCCAACATAAATCATAGAAATTTCCTGAGAGAATTAATGACCTTCACAAATACCATGCATTTCTCCATCAAAAGCTTTAGCCAAGATAGATTACGTCTTGTTGTGGTGCCATAAAACCCCAAAGTCTCAATAGTTAACTCAATGTAAATCTATTTAATCCTAAGGCAAAGGCTCAATGACTCAAAGCCTCAAACCCCAGTGACTCAAAGGCAGGCATTCTCCTTAGAGTTAAAAATCTATGCTGTTTACAGCTGATGAGGTTTCCATGTAACATAGGCCCCTACATAAACAAACAAACAAACAAACAAAAAGAAAACTGGGAATCAGGAGGGCTTTTTCTGTGTGTCAGAAGTGACATATCACTTCTACTCACATTCCACAAACTATAGCTAAATAAACAGACACACCAACTGGCTGGGAGTGAAGTCACCTACCTGCCAAGACAGAGCACTCACATGGGTGAATAATTAGAAATGCCACCCTGTTAGGCATGGTGTCCATGACAGTTCACTAGGAGTCTTTGAAAGAAAACACAGAGTTGTGAGTTCGGTCTCATTCTAATTAACCTTAGTTTACTACTGAATGACTATTTTGTTGCTTATCATATTTCTACCATAACTGATAGTGTATATTTTCTAGCATCCTCATAATAGGGGATAACATTTCCAAAAAATTCAAATAAGGGAAAGTAAAAGAAATCAAACATTTACTTAGCCAGAGACATTTTTTTTAAATACCAAAAGTTTAATGTGTGATTTAAAGGTTTTATGGGAGTAGAGATAATGAGGGAATGGAAGATGTTTATATGTCTTGGAATGAAAATATAAATTTCCAGTTTTTTATTGGTTTTACAAAGTAATAAAAATAAAGTCCTTGATCATTTTATTGGGTTAAAGTGGGGCAGAGTAAATGACAGGGCAAAAACAAACCTAACTTCTACTGAGCACCTTTCCAGTTACTTCCATGTATACTGGTCCATGCTTGGTGTTATTTTTTTAAATTTTATTTTGCTAAGAAAAAAACAAATAAAAATCGAGTATTTAAATCCAAGTATGTTTGTCTTTCAATTATGCAATATTCCTTCTCCATAGAAGGGTCTACAGTGACATCTTTAGCCTGAAAAAGGAGACTCATCTGGTTAAAAAAAAAAAATGTTCCCAGAGTTTTGAAGACAGCTGTGTCATAGCTGTCCAAAAATCAAGGACATAATCAAATACAGACATCTTGGATCAATAGTACTTAATAGAACTATAAAGAAGAAATCAATGTTTGGAAATGAAAACAATTCTTTACAAAGGAAATTTGATTTTTATGTACACATAAAAATACGTGTGCAAATAATGGAAAGTCAAGGTAAACAAATTTACCAACACACACAAAGCCCATAATGGTCTGACAGTCTTCCTTTAGTAAAAAGACAAATCCATCACAATCAATCAATAAAATCTGTAAGAGGAATAAGTGACTCACAGTAGTACCAAATTGTGACTGCATCTGTCAGGCACAACTGAATAAAAATGTGCCTTCATTCAAAGCTGGGGCTGCAATTAGATATCCTCTCCTTTTATTACAAATCACTATCTGAGTGGGCCAAACTGGGTTATGTTTTACTTTCCACTTTTCTTAATAATTGTTTGCTTATTAGTCCCAAGATTTAGTCTCTAATGTAGTGAATTCATTTGAGAATTAAATGTACAAAGAGAATATATAGCTAAAACTGTTCAAAGAATTCCAATATGTTGATAGGCAGAAATATGTTCCTGATATGTATATGTACATATGTGTACATGTACATATATCTTACATCACAATATATCAATTACCTTTCAGAATCACAGATTCAATAGTACCCATAGTTATCTCCTGTCTGAAGTACTAAACAGCCTTGGCAGCATGAGATCATTTTAAAGGTTAAAGATTTAGACCTTAATTCTTCATTTAACACTATGGAAAATGTTTTCTAGGGACAAATAATTCCTAACTTCATAAATTCTCAACATATTTTCTTGAACTTTGGCCAAGATTAAGGTGATATTTTTACTCCTGTTGGCATTCTATAAGCAACTGGCAGAAGAAATATTTTTCTTACAAATATACAAAAATTAACTCAAGATAGATTAAAGACTTAAGTGTGAAATCCAAAATATAAAAACCCTGAAAGACACCCTAGGCAATACCATTCTGGACATAGGCATGGTCAAAGATTTCATAATGAAGATGCCAAAAGCAACAAAAGCAATTGCAACAAAAGCAAAAATTGACAAATGGGATCTAATTAAACTAAAAAGCTTCTGGGAAAAGATGATGGACGGAAGACAGGGCTAACATGCAGCTCCCACTTGGATGGATAGAACAGCATGTGGAGACTCACACCATGGACTTTTGATCCAGGAACCACTGCAGAAGTGTATCAGAAAAAAAAACAAAAGAAAATCACAGATCATTTAAAAGCAGCAGCAGGCTATTGCAACTTCCCTGAGATGGGTGAAAAACTGTGAGTTCCCAAAGTGTGAGAGGGGGAAAAGCTGCCTCTAAACACACATCCCCACTGGGGAATCTGAAAATTCAGATTATGGGAGAAGGATTTAACCTTACCTAGAGCTGAAATGGATTTAATGGGAAATATAAAAGCAGAAGCAGCAGTGGGAAGAGGCTTGTAGGCACTCCCATTCTCCGGCTGTAGCCCAAGGAAGCCACCCCTGAGTATATCTCACAGGTGCCCTCGGGGAAGGCAACCAGTGGAATTTGGAAGGGTCACAAGGTGAAAGAAGCTTCCAATTGAACTTTTTAATAATTTTGACTGGGCATAAACTCCCTTGAGCAGAACTCGGTGGGGAATGGGAACTGCCGCAGAAAGGAGAGCAGAAGATGGCTGACAGTGTGGGCAGATGGGAACAGGGCATGGCCTGAAAGTGGTTGCTTGCTTTCTCAGCCAGGAAACTTACAGCCTGGGGCTAGGTCTGAGTCCTTCACCATAGGCTGCCTGGAGATAAATTCAGTGCTGTTCATGGGACCAGTGAGACTGACCATGCCAATTATGTAGGAGCTGGGTGAGACCTATTGATACCAGCTTTCCTCCACTTTCCTGGTGACAGAGGCAGCCATAATTTCCCCTGGAATATAACCCCATTGGCCTGAGAACCACCCCGACATCCCCTACAGTGGTGGCAGCAAGCCCCACACAAGAAGAGTCTGAGCTCAAACTGCCTAATCCTGCCCCAACCTGATGATATTACTCTACCCACCCCAGTAGCTAATAACAAAAGGCATAAAATCTTGGAAATTTTATGACCTTGCCCATGGCCTGAGAAACCCAAATGCTTATCCTGGCCAACTTAGGGCAAGCTTATATCCCCCTTAGGCTATGGCAGCTGGTGCTCTTCCAAAAGTGTTATCTCCTGGCTGGAGGCCAACTCAGGACTTCACAGCAACTGATGACAGAACAACCCTGCTCCAAGGAAGGAGAAAACAACAGCTAATTCCACTATCTGCAACATCCTGTCTAACCCATGGTCCTGAGTCTGTCTGCGTGACAACTTCACTGCTAGCACAACCAGCATTCGAGTAAGCCAGCACATTAAACATATCTACAACCAAGGACTCTCACACAGTCTACTTCACTCCGCTGCCACCTCCACCAGAGCAGGTGCTAGTATTCATCGCTGGAAGACCTGAAGACAAATAGCATAACAGAACTCTTTGCAGACATACTCTAGCACCAGCCAGAGCCTGGTAGCCCTTCTGGGCTAGACCCAGAAGAGCGATAACAATCACTGCAGTCTGGCTCACAGTAAGCCCCATCCCTAGGGGAAGGGGGAATGCACCACATCAAAGGATTACCCCATGGGACAAAAGAATCTGAAAAGACCATAAAAGCTCCCCAGCAATGGATCTAAAGCAAGAAGAAATTTCTGAATTACCAGATAAAGAATTCAGAAGGTTGATTATTAAGCTACTTAAGGAGATACCAGAGACAGGTGAAAACCAACTTAAAGAAATGAAAGAAAAAATACAGGATACAGATGAAAAATTCTCCAGAGTAATAGATATTATAAAGAAAAACAATCACAACTTCTGAAAGTGAAAGACACACTTAGAGAAATACAAAATGCATTGGAAAGTTTCAACAATAAACTAGAACACACAGAAGAAATAACTATAGAGCTCAATGACAAGGCTTTTAAATTAACCCAGTCAGACAAAAACAAAGAAAAAATAATCAAAAAAATGAACAAAACCTCCAAGAAATTTGAGATTATTTTAACTGGCCAATCCTAAGAATAATTGGTATTCCTGAGAAAAAAGAAATCTAAAAGATTGGAAAACATATTTGAAGGAATAATTGAGGAAAACTTCCCTGACCTCTCTAGAAACCTAGACATCCAAATAAAAGAAGCTCAAAAAACACCTGGGAAATTCATTGCAAAAAGATAATCACCCAGGCACATAGTCATCATGTCATCTAAAGTCAAGACAAAGGTAATAATCTTAACAGCAGTAGGGCAAAAGCATCAGAAAATCTGTAAAGGAAAATCTATCAGATTAACAGCAGATTTCTCAGCAGAAACCCTACAAGCCAGAAAGGTTTGAGTTCTTATCTTTAGAATCCTTAAACAATATAATTGCCAGCCAGTGGTTTTTTACCAGCGAAACTAAGCTTCATAAATGGAGGAAAGATAAAGCTTCTTTTCAGAGAAACAAATTCTGAGAGAATTTACCACTACCATGCCAGCGCTACAAAAAATGCCAACAGGAGTTCTAAATCTCAAAAAAACCCTCAAAATACACCAAAATAGAGCCTCTTTCAAGCATAAAACAATAACACAGTGAAATAAAACACAAGATATTCAGGCAACAACTAGCAAAATGAATAAAACAGTACCTCACATCTTACTACTAATGTGAATTTAAATAGTCTAAGTGCTCCACTTAAAAATACATGATGGCAGAATGGATAAAAATCCACCAACCAAGTATCTGCTGTCTTCAAGAGATTCACCTAAGGCATAAGAACTCACATAAACTCAAGGTAAAGGCATGAAAAAGGTATTCTATGATAAGTGAGCAGGAGTAGCTATTCTTATATCAGACAAAACAGACTTTAAAGCAACAACAGTTAAAAAAGACAAAGAGGAAAATTATATAATAAAAGGCCTTGTCCAACAGGAAAAATCACAATCCTAAATATATATATACACACACACACACACACACACACACACATATATATATATACACCTAATATGGGAGATCCCAAAATCATAACGCAATTACTACTAGCCATAAGAAATAAGATAGATGGCAATACAATAATAGTGGGGGACTTCAATATTCTACTGACAGCACTAGGCAGGTCATCAAGACAGAAAGTCAACAAAGAAACAATGGACTCAAACTGTGCCCTAGAACAAATGGACTTAAAGTTATTTGCAGAACATTCTACCCAACAACTGCAGAATATACATTATTTTCATCAGCACATGGAACATTCTCAAACATAGACCATATGATAGGCCACAAAGCAAGTCTCAAGAAATGTAAGAAAATCAAAATTATATCAAGTACCCTCTCAGACCACAGTGGAATAATACTGGAAATAACTCCAAAAGGAACCCTCAAAACTATACAAATACATGGAAATTAAATAATCTGCTTCTGAATGATCTTTGGGACAACAATGAAATCAAGATGGAAATTTAAAAAATTCTTTGAACTGAACAATAACAGTGACTACTTATCAAAACCTCTGGGACACAGCAAAAGTGGTGCTAAGAAGAAAGTCCATAGCATTAAATGCCTACATCAAAAAGTCTGAAAGAGCACAAATAGAAACTTTCTGTTTCTTAATTTTTTTATCTGCAGACTGTGAATAAATATAATATCCACTCCAACATGAAGAGTTAGTGAAATGAGACACACTATAAATAATAAATCACAACCAGTATCAATTTTTCTAGTAATTCAAAATGCAGAGGCAATAGCAAGACTAGATAAGCATTCTTTCCATGAAGATGTCTGAGACTGTCAAGGCAGAATCTCACATGTCCTTTGTCTTCTATGTAACAATGCCTTCTGGTTCAGACTAAACACATTAGTTGTTATACAAACTTGAAGAAGAACATGTATTAAACAGTGGGAGCCATTTGGTTATAAAATCCCTCCTTTTTATGCCCTATTAATAAGATAGCTTATAAATACCAATACATCCTTAAAATAAGCAACCCAAACTGACCAAGTATACCCTGCTAAAAAACATTTCACAAATAAGGACTCGTTTCTCCTTGCTAATAAATAGCATTTGTGTGTTTATCACAGATGTTTGGTTACTAACATGTTTGCAAGAAATTGTGACTTGGTTAGTTTTTTCTTTCCTAGGCATCCCCGCTGAGGGGAAAAAATAGGTCACAAGCTGGCTGATAGGGCCCTAATTCCCACTCCCCATTTGTGTTTTTAAAGATTAAATGAGTTAAAAACACACGATGCATTTAAAGCAGCCTCTGCCACATAAGTACTCAAAGATGTTATTTAATGTTAATTATGAGTCTGATGTTTGTATTTGCATGTAACAGAAGGTAATTTAAAGTTTAAGCAGGGGTGTCATTTTTTACCTCGTGAATGCTGAGGAACAAGCAGAGGAATCTGATCGGCAAACAGAAGAGAAAGAGAATAAAATGAACAGAAAAAGAAAGGAAGCCCATGTGGTCACCAGTAAGCAAAGGACAGAAAGGGAAACTGTTCTGAGTCTAAGATGCTTCTTAGTTATTAGCTGAAGTTTACATGAGACTGCTATTGGCTTCAAGAGTAATCACTGGATCTCTTCATAAATCTTATTTGACTAGTACAGATGGATTTCTATTCCTTCAAACAAAAGAGACTTGGGTGAAAATCTGGTTGCCTTGTCCTGGACACTCAACAGCCTACAGTGATTCAATAACAGCACTACAGACTCAGCTGAAGTGGAGAAAGAGTGCCCTCTCTTACAGCTAACAAGCATACTGAACTATCTCATACAAAGATAATCAGATCAGCCCTTTCACCTTGGTTGGGAGCACATTAAGTTTACGTATAAAGTACAAAGTAGCCCCCAGTTTCTGTAAAATTCAAACTTCTCAGTTTGTTTAGTTGACTAAGTAATACTTCTCATCCAACTGATTAAATCAATTTATCCATGTAATTTCAATTAGACTTTTAGTCAAACCCTATAATTACCTCATCAGTAAACAAAGAAGTGAAAAATGAAATGAGATCAATCAATGGAGAAAGGGCAATCTTTTCAACAAATGCTGTTGAGAAAACTGGATATCTACATGCAAAAGAATGAAGTTGAGGCTGGGCACGGTGGCTCATGCCTGTAATCCCAGCACTTTGGGAGGCTGAGGAGGGCGGATCACTTGAGGTCGGGAGTTCAAGACCAGCCTGGCCAACATGGTGAAACCCCATCTCTACTAAAAATGCAAAAATTAGCCGGGCATGGCGGCGCATGCCTGTAATCCCAGATACTTGGAAGGCCAAGGCAGGAGAATCTCTTGAACCCGGGAGGCAGAGGTTGCAGTGAGCCGAGATTGTGCCATTGCACTCCAGCCTGAGCAACCGGATGAAACTCTGTCTCGATAAATAAATAAATAAAATAAAAAAGAATGAAGTTGGATCTTACCCATACCTTACGCCATATATAAAAACCAACTCAAAATGAATCAAAGACTTAAAGGTAAGACTTTAAACTATTAAATTATCTTAGAATAAAACATAAGGGAAAAGCTTTATGACATTGGATTTGGCAATGATTTCTTGGATATGACATCAAAGCACAGGCCACAAAAGTAGAAATAAACAAAAGAGACTACATCAAAATTTAAAACTGTTGTGCATCAAGGAACACAATCAACAGAGTGAAAATGTAACTTATGGGATGGGAGAAAATAATTGCAAATCATTTCCCTGATAAGGGGTTAATATCCAGAATGTATAAATAATTCCTACAAGTCAATAACAACAATGAATAACCTAATTAAAAAATGGGCAAAAATCTTGAATAGACATTTCTCCAGATAATACATATAAGTGACCAAAAAGCATGTGAAAAGATGTTGACATCACTAATCCCTAGGAAAATGAAGATACCACAATGAGATATCATTTCACACCCATTAGGATAGCTAGTATTTAAAAAAAAAAAGAAAATAACAGATGTTCACAAGGGTATGAAGAAAGTGTGCACTGTTGGTGAGCATGTAAAATGGTGTAGCCAATATGAAAAACAGTATGGGGGCACCTCATACAATTAGAAATAGAATTACCATATGCTCTAGCAATTCCACTTCTTAAATCCAAATAAACTAAAAGGTGAATTTCAAGAGATATTTGTACACCCAGAGTCACAGCAGCATTATTCACAATAGCCAATAGGTACAAGTAACCAAATGTTCATCGATAGATGAATAAATAAATTAAATGTGGTATATACACACAATAGAATATCATTCAGCTTTAAAAGGGAAGGAAGTCGGACACATGCTACAACATGTCCTCAAGGTTGAGGACATTATGCTAAGTTAAATAAACTAGTCACAGTAAAACAATACTTATATTCCATTTATATGAGGTACTAGAGTAGTCCAATGGATACAGACAGAAAGTAGAATAGTGATTGTCACACCACTCCAAGGAATGCAGTGATGAGGAATTGTTTAATGGGTACACAGTCTCAGTTTTGCAAGATGAAAAAGTTCTGTAGATTCATCGCACAATGGTGTGAATACACTTAATACTACTGAACTGTAGACTTAATAATGGCTAAGATGGCAAAATTTATGTTATGTATTTTATCACAATTACAAATAAACAATGCTTTAAGTAAAATGAAATATCTTACCTCTCAAATTATCAGAGTTTAAATTATAGCATTAAATATATTAAAACATCCTGATTATATGTAAATATAATGTTTTATATATATACTGTGTATTTTATTTATATGACACATAAAATGCATGAATATAATAGCAAACATCTTCAGAAGAATTGTCTTCATTACTGTCTTCACTTCTTTCCTGTTTGTCCTTTCTGCAGTCTTTCCTAGTCAGCCTGTCAGTCCCAACTTCACTGAAACTACTCTTAAACTCGACATCAAATTCTATGTTGCTAAGTTCAATTTGAGTTCAATTTCTAATCTTTGTTCTAGATCTTGCAGGAGGATTTGACATAAATGATCATTTCCTGGCTGAAAAACGTCTTCAATTTTCTATTTGTATTCCCTACTCTTTCTGTTTTCCTTCTACTGAATTGACAATATTTTCTCAGTCTCATTTTCTAGTTACTCTTCACCTTTTCCAATTTGAAATGTTGGATTACTACAGGACATAATTCTTGGAACATATTTTTGTTTTCTCCTCCCTCTCTAGGTGTATTTATTCCATTCTTTGGCTCTAAATCCCATTTGTGTGCATGTGATTTCTCCGTTTATATCTCCAGACCATACTTCCTCTCTGAACTTCAGACTTGTATATCTCACTGCTTACTCCACATCCCAATTTGGATGTCAAGTATGCAACTCAAGACCAACACGTCGAAAACAAAACTTTTGCTATCCACTTTCTCCAACCACTTACCTCACTAAGAAATGAAAACACCATTCAGGCAGTTGCTTGAGTCAAGAACCTAGAAGTCATCATTGATTCATCTCTTTTTCTCAGCAGATTCTGCTGGTTCTATATTTAAAGTACATTTAGAGTAAAATTACTTCTCATCACCTTTATTTCTGGTACAAGCAACTGTATTTTGCCTGCACTGATGCAAGACCCTCCAAACTGGTATTATTTTCTTTCTTCTCTTTCCTGCCTACAGTTTAATCTTCACCCAGCAACCAGCATACTCTTTAACAACGGAAATCAGATCACATTACTCTCTCGCTAAATCTTCCCAGTAACCCCCCTGTAACACTAGAACAAAAGCCACAGAACTCAATAAATCTGCTGTGATATGCCTGGACCTAATTTTCCCTCGCTCTTGTCCTCACGTCCTCCACTCCGATCTCAGTGTGCTTTTGCGATTCTAGCATGTCAAATTTTTCTGTCTCCTGAGCTTTGAACCTGTGTTTCCCTCTGCCTGTCATGTTGTCCCTATGATGTAAATGGGTTGTTCCTTCATCTTATTCATCTTTCTGCTCAAATGACACCTCCTCAAGAGGTCATCTCTGACCACGTTAATTAATACCATCCTTCTCATCACTTATGAGCTTCCCATCCTGCTGTACTGTTGGCTTGTAGCACCTATCACCTCCTGAGATGATTTTACGTAATTTTTTTGTTATTTTTATTTGTTACGTGCTCTTTTAAAATCCAAGGTCAGGGACATGTTTATTCACCAGTGTTTCTTCAATGCCAAGAACAGAACTCAGACTGTAGAAGTGTTCAATAAATATTTGTTAAACAAATGAATAAACACCAATTTTATGCAAACAAGTATTAAAAGTTTGAAAAGAAAAATGAAACAACAAAACAACTTTGTTCTATACACATTTCAATGCTTTTAAAAATTGCTATAAGAATGTGCTGGTACATAATAAAAATAATCACTTGTTTAAAGACAAACACATCTAGAAGTAGCTTAGCTAACACAGTGAAAAATACTGATTTGTCACCCAGCAAGCACCTAAAACATTAGAATATGTTCAAGGCAGTAAAAAAAAGAATATATGGCATTTTTCTTCTGAATAAATACTTACAGGTAATATATTAAATATTTAGGATATCCAAAATCTTAATGTTTTTCTCAACAATATTCCTTCGACTTTGAATATTTGATAACAGTAACTCTTTTTTTTTTGAGCTAGCAAACATTTGCTTTTAATTAGTACACAATAAAATTCAAACCATAGTGTTTACATTTTTAACATATTTCACATTTCTTGCTAAAGTTTGAACAGCTCTTTGCAGATCAGTCTCTTTTTTGCATCTAGTTTTATAATGAGCACAGTAACTCTTTAAATTAAGGGATAAACACACACACATAAGTGGAATGCATTCTTTTTATAAAAAATTTGAATAATATTAAAATTAAAATCACTTTACCAGTGTTAAGACTAAAGTACCCACATACATATATAATATTTATCATGTAATATTTGCTTTATGTCCTATTTTAACTTAATATTACATTATGAATATTTTTCATCTCATTTTAAAATAATATGCTTACATAACTGAATATCTATTACTAAACCTTTTGGTTATTTCCTTTGTGTTTTCTTCTTTGCTTTTGTAAATAATAGTGGGATAACTTTTGCACAGAAACATTTGTGCACACCTCTGATTACTTCCATTGAATAAATTCCTAGAAATGGGGATAGTGCGTAAAAGAAGATATTTAAGACTTTTGATAATATGGCCCTATAATCCTCCAGAAAGACTGCATCATTTTACATTTACTTGGGTCCTGTATGAGTGTGTCTGTATCTGGCATCTTTTGCCAACTCTGAATATCATTTTTTAATTCTAATCTTTGATACTTTGATGGATAAAATAGCATCTTATTGTATTATTTTGTATCTCTAGTAAGTTTTGAATGTCTAGTTTTCTTAACTTTTAAATTAAAAATTAGGAAATAAAATACAATTTCATTTCATGAAAACGACATAAAATACAATTTCATTTCATGAAAACGACATAAAATACAGTTTCATTTCATGAAAACGACATAAAATACAGTTTCATTTCATGAAAACGACATAAAATAGTTTCATTTCATGAAAACGAGATAAAATACGGTTTCATTTCATGAAAACGACATAAAATACGGTTTCATTTCATGAAAACGACATAAAATACGGTTTCATTTCATGAAAACGACATAAAATACGGTTTCATTTCATGAAAACGACATAAAATACGGTTTCATTTCATGAAAACGACATAAAATACGGTTTCATTTCATGAAAACGACATAAAATACGGTTTCATTTCATGAAACTGACATAAAATACGGTTTCATTTTATGAAACTGACATAAAATGAAATTTCATTTTATGAAACTGACTTAAAATGAAATTTCATTTAATGAAACTGACATAAAATGAAATTTCATTTAATGAAACTGACATAAAATGAAATTTCATTTAATGAAACTGAAATAAAATGAAATTTCATTTTATGAAACTGAAATAATAAAATGAAATTTCATTTTATGAAACTGAAATAATAAAATGAAATTTCATTTTATGAAACTGAAATAATAAAATGAAATTTTATTTTATGAAAATGAAATAAAATTTCAGAACCTTCTTAATTTATTATGCCAAGGTGAAAAGTTAAGCCCTGGAAACTGAGTCACATAGCACCACTGCTTTTCTTTCTGTCATGCATGACTATTGTTTCTTAACCTTTGTGTTGAGATAGTATATGTTAAACAGACTCCCTACTCTTCATTCACATCTAGACTAAATGACATTGGAGATAGAGCCTCTTGTGATTGTTACCTCTTTACCATTAAGCAATCCCCTTTGTAGCCAATCGAATCTTATGTCTGCGTGTTAGCTTTTGTGTAAAAAATGTGTTATAATAATATACATTCTTTGGGGTATATTGGTCCCAGATGGCTATCCTTACATTTTGCACTGGATCCTATGCCTTTTGATTATTTTAGGTTGACACTAGTGAGTTTGAAATTTTGAAAAAAGGGTTTAGATACTCTTATATGCCATCTTAATTTCTTTTTTATGAATTCATATTTATCAATGAGTATTTTTCTTTTCTTATTGAATTTCAAAGACCTTTCTATATTAACACTGCATATTAGGACTTAAAACAGTATCAGGCACATACACGCATTAAAAACAACCTTTTGTCTTTGCTTGAGAGAAATTTCTGGAGCAGCAAAGGAAGATGAGCAGAAATAGCTCCTCCAAATTAGTTATAAAAGTTGGGATTGATTTGATCAAAAACAATTCAACACATTTTGATCATTTCCTGTGTGCCAAGCATCACACTGGAGACAAAGTGAAAATATATAGACCATGTACTGTGGTCACACACAGTACACTAGAGGACACATGTGCATAAAAGTTAAGCAGGAAAAATGTGCTAAAGCGTGACACATTTACCTGCTGCATGGCTTCCCTGGGAAGGTGAAGGGAACCTGTGTTGTTACTGAATTCCTTTCTAATCCTATTTTTCCCTGAATATGCACACACATGCAGATGCACACAGGTTACACAGACACATAAAGAGTACGCACATGTGCACACACCCACACACTCCCCAATATATCCTTTTTACAGATGTCTTTCTTCCGATTGTCTACAGAAAAGGTTGCTTGGCAGGAAAAGTTGGAAACACAGGGTCAGACAGGTCTGTTAGAAACATTATTTCCTTCATACATATCCTTTCAAATTTAATTTTTGGAGACATTGTTCATGCAAATGCAGCACTTTACCTCCCAAGTTCTATCTGGCCCCCTGCCATGTTAATCACACAGGAACACAGGCCAAACTCAACTGTTGGCTAATCATTCCACATCCCACTGATTTCCATGGAACTTCCAAGGAAGTGAACTAAGGGCAGAGCTTGGCTGGCTAGCTTGCAGATTAAAAAATAATCAAAACAAAGCTTGTTTCAGGCAACATAATAACACAGCAGTCTTTCTTTCAAAATAAGAAAGAAAACATTTAAATACTTTCTAGACATATAATAAAATATTCATTTAGTGTCCAGAAAATAAGCAGCAATTATCCCAAGAAAAGGTATAGATACCTTCTATTCTGACATTGTCCGGCCTTTTTAGTTCTCTTATTTGTACAGATAATGAAATATACTAATAGAATTTAAGTAACACAGTAATAAAAAGCAACACTGAGATTGAATCCAAATATTAAGATCCCTAGCCCAGCACTCATCTCAGCATATGATGCTGCCACAGCATTTGAGTGTAGGAACTATAGGCTTGATTTGCAATCTACTCATCCAAGACAAGGCATACGGGCTGTATGGGGAATAATAAGGCCTTTATGAAAGAAGCTTCCCACAGCATTTGATCCTCTTGCCCTCCTGCCTTCTGCCATGTGAGGGCACAGAAACAAGGTGCCATGTTGGAAGCATGGAGCAGCCCTCACTAGACAACAATGCCGGTGTCTTGATCTGGGACTTCCCAGGCTCCAAAACTCTGAGAAACACATTTCTATTCTCTATAAATGACCCAGGCTGTAGTACTTGTAGTGCTGACGGACTACGTTATCATCGTCCTCAAAAACATCTGTCATTCTGGGCTACCACAGCCTTCTGACAGCTTTCACTGTTGTTGTGCTCATCCTCTGATCTTCTTCAGCTAGTTCCCAAGGAAAGTTTTTTAAAAACTCATACTTGACTAAGTCACCTTTTACTTAAAACCTGCTACCTACAAGATAGAGTTCAAGCTATTTCTCATGGCTCTTCTGTGATCTTTCTCCACCTACTCTCCAGCCTCATTCTCCATCCCGATTCTCCATCCCATCCTTGCCTCATTCTTGACACACCAGGTTTAGTTCCTCCTTTTAGGAGGCTCCACATATCCCCTTTAGCTGGGCTAGGTACTCACCTAACCCACCTTTGGACTTCCATGTATGTTACTCCATTATTATACTTAATGGATTTTACAAATATTTTCTAAAGAATCAAAGTTTTATTCGTGTGCTTATAATAAGCACTTGAGACATGTTTGTTGGGTAAGGCCATTGCATTTAGTGGTTAAAAGCTTCAGACCCTGGAGCTAGACTCTCTGGGTTTGAGTCACAGCTCTGATACTTGTGAAAGTTATTCAACTTCTCTGTTCCCCAGGTTTTCCATCTATTAAATAGGAATAATAATACTCTATAGGATTGTTTGGAGAGTTGAATGAGTTAAAACACACATAAAGTGCTTAAAACAGTAGATAACATATATATGCTATATAAATATTTTCTATTATAGTTGTGAAGGAAGGAACATTAAATATGTACTGTCAAATAATACCTACTCTCAAGGAACATAAAATAACTAGAAAGACAAATTTTGTATGTAAAAGTAAAAGATAACTATTAATTAAATTCAAAATACATTAACATGAAACATACAGATTAATAGGCAAGAAGGGTTTCTGAAATTTTTAAGAGGAGCAGACGATTTCAGGCTCAGGGGTTAGGAGCATCACGCTTCAATGGAGGTAGTAGGGCTTGAGAGATTAGGGTCAGTGTTCTCAGCAAGGGCTCTATGGGCACCTGGCACAGAGCAATTCTCTGTGGTGTGGAGTTGCCCATACAGCACAACATTGCACACTGCTGAGCAGCCTTAGCCCCTGGGTGCTTCCTGCTAGCATAGCACCCCCATCATGGCAATGGTAGATGCCATACACATTTCCAAACATCTCCTAGGAGAATGGTAGTACATTTGGTGAAGAACGTCTTGCACATGAAGAAGAGTATAAATGGGCTTTCCAGACAGGAAGAATAGCATGACCAAAGCCTGGCTATAAGAACATCCATAAATTGCTTATAGATAAAGGTATAGGTAGACAGAGGCATAGCAGAGACATAATTCCAGCCTGAGCAACATAGCGAGATCCTGTCTTCAACCAGCCAACCAACCAACAAATAAATAAAATTAACCAGGCATGGTGGTGCACACCTATAGTCCCAACTACTTGGGACACTGAGGCAGGAGGATCACTTGAACCCAGGAGTTTGATACTACAGTGAGCTATGATGGTGCCACTGCACTCCAGCCTAGGTGACAGAGTGAGACCCTGTCTCTAAAAAAAACTTTAAAAATTAAAAAAAAAATTAAAAAGAAGACTTAAAGGACCAGAAACTGAAGAATCCTGATGCTATAGATGGAATGTCTGTATTCCCCCAAAATTCATGTGTTGGAATCCCCCAGTGAGATGATGTTAGGAGATGGGGCCTTTTGGAGGCAACTAGGTCATGAGAATAGGGTCTTCATGAAGGGGATTAGTGCTCTTATGAAAATAGAGACAGCAGCTTGCTCTCATTCTCTCTGCTCCCCTCCATGTGAGGACACTTGCTAAGAAGATGGCCACTGGCAAACCAGGTGTGGGCCCTTACCAGAACCCAATCTGCTGGCACCTTGACCTGAGACTTCTCAGCCTCCCAAACCATGAGAAACAAATGTTTGTGGTTTAAGCCACCCAGTCCATAGTATTTTGTTACAGCAGCCCAAGCCCATCGTATTTTGCTACAGCAGCCCATAGTATTTTGTTACAGCAGCCCAATACACATACTAAGGCATATGATGAGAAGGTAAGAAATGAGTTTGGCATGCTCTGAGCATTCTTTCCCTATGCCTCAGTTTCTGGAACTGAGAGGAAGAAATATAAGCTTTGAAGTCAAACAAACATGGGTTTGAATCTACTTCTACCATTTATTTCTATATAAGTCAGTTCTTAACTCTCAACATCTACAAAATCAAAATATTATATTAATAGATTATCATCAATAATAAAGCGGTATGTTCAATAAAGAGCTTAGCAAAGTACCTAAAACATGTGACTTGCACCAAAAATGTGAGTTTACTTGGTGAAGTCCCCTTCTGTTCTGCCATCACTGTAGGTTAATAACTTGCACCTGGATAACTTTCCACTTGATTTTATTTTTAATTCTGACTAAACACATCTAATTATCAAGTTTAGAGATTGGGAAAGAAATGTATTTTGTACAGAGTGTCTGGAACAAATTATAGTTTTGAGATTCAATGGCAGATTCCTAGGGGGACTGCTTTTAAGGGGGCCACCTGAGACTGGTTTATTTAGAATCCTTAAAGAAAGCAACAGGAAGAGACAATTGTCTTGTGCCTTCAATCAAGGAAGAGGAAGAAAGCACTTACTTTGGTAGACAGGATGGATATTCTTTTTTATATATGGCCTATGATACCTTTTTAAAATTTTTACTTTAAAAAAAGCTTTTGGAGACAGATTTTTAAATCTTCTATTTTGAGGTCTCTTCAACAAGCAGAAATGTACCTATAATTGGCTCTGCTGCTTCCATTTCCCATTTTCCTCTATGTTAATAGCTTCTTCCTGCTTACACTTTGTTCTTTTAGAAGGTATTTTGGGTGCCCACACTTTTTCTGTATCAAAAGGATTATTGAATGCTGAACAGAACTCTTTGTATCGTGTAGGCAATGGAAAGCAATATGGCTACTAGAAATAAGTAAGCAAGCAACTTCAATTGTTTGAATGGTGTGTTTGTGTACATAGAACATACATGGCTAAGAAATCTCCAGAGCACAACCTTTCAGCCTCTGTTGGAAACTTGAGCTGATGACTGGGGACTAATCAATATGATGTATGCATTACTACCCCAAACTTTCATTCTTTTCAACTGCTTATCCTTAGGATATTGCTTTACTCTTTAATGTTTCCAGGGAGTGATCCACAAAAAGTGAAACTCAGAGTGCCATTTGTGCTTGGCGACACTAGGCAATGGATTGTTTTGAGAGGCTAAGTGAAATTTGGAGATAAATGATGCATTTCATTTTCCCCTCTATTTATTCCAATCCATTCAATGAACTGTTTTAAAATTATAGCACTTTATTCATAAATTTCTGATGGAATTTGTGAGTTGTAATATGCATGCAAAAATTTTGAGGACACATTTTTTAATCCATGTATTTAATGTATAGCCTTATCTGGAAAGCTGCAGTTGATAAATAGCATGAGTTAGGCTGTTATAGGCTGAATTACTCCTCTCTTCCCTCAAAAACAATGTAATCTTATTTGGAGATAGGGTCTTTATAGAGGTAATGGAGTTAAAATGATGTTTTTAGGGTGGGTCCTAATCTAATATGACTGATGTCTTTATAAAAGGAGGAAATTTGGACACAGAGACAGAATTAGAGAAAATATAATGTTGGGAGACACAGGAGAGAGGACCATAAACCAAAAAGGGAGTCTGGAACAGATCCTTCCTTGACAGCCATCAGAAAGAATCAGCCTTGTTGACACCTTGATTTTGGATGTCCAGCCTCCAGAACTGGGAGACAATAAGATTCTGTTCCTTAAGGCACCCAGTTTCTGATTCTGCTCCTTAAGGCACCCAGTTTCTGATAGTTTGTTATGGCAGCCCCTGCCATACATCGGCTTACATTTTAAAATTATTTTTTTCTTCAGACATTAAATTATTCTATTGATGCTAACTTTGTCACTCTAAATACTTAATGCAAAAGCAGTATCAGTTGAAAAATTAATTCAGACACCATTATTCTACTTATAGCTTATTTTCAGTGAAGTCTTTACAGAGGATAATTGTTTTGCCAGCATCTGCACCCGTTACTACTGATACTATACTATACTATGTTAAGTATCTCCCTAATATGCTTCTTTAGTTTCCACCAGAAAGCATTGGACAAATCAGGTCCTTAATGTCAGATTTCTTCCTGCTTTTTGCATAAGACAAAGCAGTTATGCCAAATTAAATTGATTTCTAAACACTCTCTGAAACATACCTACACCAATATATGCAATGTGTGCGCCTCTCTTGCCACCTCATACCCTAAAATATGTACCATGACTTAACATTTCTATTACCCACAGGATTCCTGATTCCTGACCCATTCTCCAATTTAGAGTTTTTAGTTCCATCTTAATTTCTGAATTCTAAGCTCTTCCTATTTTTTTTCTCTTTCTGTAATAGTTTCCTCCTTTCCATCTGAGTGCCTGTTATCTCTTTTTCTTGACTTGCTGCACTGGCTAGAAATTATAGTGCTATATCGAATAGGAATGGGGAAAGCAAACATCCTTCCTAGCATTAGGCAGAAAGCATCTAGTTTCTTATTACCAAGTACATGTCAACTGTAGAGTTTTTGTGGTTACTCAACATCAAGTTGAGGAAGTTCTCCTTTATTCCTAGTTTGCTGGGAGTTTTTAACATGAATGGGTGTTGTATTTTGTCAAATATTTTCATGTGTCAATTGATATGATTATATGATTCTTTTTTAGTCTGCTGTGATTACATTGATTTTCAAATGTTGAACCAGTGTTACATACATGCAATAAATCCCACTTGGTCATGGTATGTAATTTTATTTATATGTTGCTGGATATAATTTGCTAAATTTTGTTGAGGAGTGTGTGCACCGAAGTTCCTAGGTGATATTGGTCTGTAGCTTTCCTTTGTGTATGTGCTGTATTTAGTTTTGGTATCAGAGATAACAGTTTCCTTTAAGATGTGTGTACCTCTGTTTCTAAAAATGTGTTAAGATGAGGGCCTGAATAATTCATTCGTCTTTTTCCCCTTCTTTGGAGAATAAAAACTACCCTCAGTCTCTTGCCTATAATCTTCAGAGATTCAGCCTTGACCCTTGCAGCTTGCCAGGTCCACCCAGTTAGAATGCGATTTCATAATTAATTGGTACTCAAAAATGTCTCTTAAAAGTCTCATCCCCTTTCACCTAAAGAGTTTATCAGTACATTCTTTTCCATCATAAACAGTATTGTCTTGTAGTAGAGGCCCAGTAACTACAATGTCCTCTCTCTGATTATATTATCCATGCAAACTAACATCACTTTGTCAACATAAAAATATAGAGAAGACCAGGCATGGTGGCTCATGTCTGTAATCTCAGAACTTTGGAAGGCCAAAACTAGAGGATTCGTTGAGGCCAGGAGTTTGAGACGAGCCTGGGCAATGCAGTGAGAACTTTCGTCTACAGAGAAATAAAAACAAACAAATATGAAATTAGCCCTTCTATTCACTACAAATACAAAATTTTAAAAATAAAGAGATGAATTACTGAATTTTTTAAGTTCCAGAAATGTAAAAAATTAGCACAGTGTGCACAAAAAATCCTCATTTATTGAATGATTGAATGAAAATCAGTAATTAAGTTTGGTAAAAAATAAACATACCTCTGTTCTAAATTAAGAAAATACCATAGTTGGTTTTTTTCCCCCTCCAGTTTATGTAATCACCTGACAGCTTCTTCCTGCCTGCTGTGCAGACAAAATCAATTCACTGAGACCATGGCATTGCAGTAGAGAAAGAGTTTAACTGATGTGAGGCCACTGCATGTGCAAGAACTGGAGTTATAACTCAAATCAATCTCCGTAAAGGCTTGGAGCTTAGGGTTTTCATAGACAATTTGGTGGGCAGGAGGTTAGAAGATAGATGCTGCTGATTGGTGGGGATGAAATTACAGATGTGTGGAAAATGGTCCTCCTGTTCTGAGCCTGCCTCTGGAGGTGGGTAGCGGACAGGATCAGTTGAGTCATGAATCAGGAATCCAGGTGCGGTCATTCTGCAAGACAGCTCAAAAAAACAAAAAACAAAACAAACAAACAAAAATCTCTGTTTCTACAATAGTGATGTTATCTACAGGAGCAACTGGGAAAGTCACAATTCTTGTGACTTCTAGTCACATGAGCCCTGAACCTATCTTATTCAAATTCAGTCCCCTTTCATAATCCTAACCTTATGTCCTTGCATTAGTTTTACAAAGGTAGTTTAGTTTTGAAAAGGGCTATTATCATCTTTGCTTTAAGGTTAAACTATAAACTAAATTTCTCCCAAAGTTACCTTGACCTACATCCAGGGTTGACCAAGGACAGCTTGGAGGTCAGAAGCAACGTGGACTCAACTATGTTAGATTTCTCTTACTGCCATAATTTTGCAAAGGTGGTTTCAACCCCACACATGTTATATACATAGACCTACTATTTAGAACAGCTGGAAACATGTTTAGTTTGTAATCAACAAAGAAGTAGGAATTTTTTATTACTTTTTTTTTCCAGTAAGGTAAACATTTTTTGTTTTTCTGTGTTCTACAGCTATGTCATAGGTCATATCCCCTGGATCTTTAGGATTTTAATTCTGCTAAGATTGCCCTTTACTCTTGTCCTGCATCATGCTGGGAGGGATAGTGGAAAGCACTGACTTTGGTGTTAGAGAAACATGGATTAAAATCCTTGTGTCATTTTTTATTAGCTCTGGGACAAGAGTCAGATCATTTATCCTGTCTGACCCTCAATCCCTCATATATTAAACTGAAAAACATATGTATACCTAGAGTCAGGTTTGTTGTGAAGATTAAATGAGATGATGCATTTAATATGTAAGAGAATATTAACATGGCAACTTTTTCAAGACTTTAAGTACACAGATATTATCAAGCTGAAAATTTTCAAAATAAACACTCCAAAACAAGTTTCATGAATGAGTTGATCACTGATGGCATTCAATGGTGATGACTGGAGTTGGTGAATCAAGGGATGGCATTTGTGAAAAGGCTTTCTTTGGGAAGAGCTAGTCTAAGGGTCTCACTCTACCACCACCATCAAAAAAAGCTATAGGAGCTCTTCCCCTCACCTCCATATAGTGAACAGAGCTTTGGAACCTCTTAGGAAGTCTAACCTGTGATTCCTGCAATGTGATGCACACAGTGAATGTGTGTTTAGCTTCTGCATTGAGAAATCTAAATGGCTAAAGATAAACTGCTAGTGCTGACAAGCCAAATATAAGGGGATTTTGTTAGGTGAAAGCGTGCAATTAAATACTGTGAAATGAGTTTCCTAAATATTGAGATAATGAGTTTCCCAGCCTGGGTAACATGATGAGACTCCCTTCTATCCCCTCTACAAAAAGTAAGAAAATACCTGGGTGTGATGGCACATGTCTGTAGTTTTAGCTGCTCAAGAGGCTAAGGCAAGAGGATCACTTGAGCCCAGAAGTCTGAAGGTACAGTGAGCCATGATCATGCCAATGCACTCTATCCTGGGTGACAGAGTAAGACCCTATCTCAAAAACTTAGAGGCAGAGTTACCTTAGATTAATTGAAGGGTGTTCAGAAAATTCAGGGAAAATGCATAGTATGAAAAAACTATTCATGGATTTCAATTTTTTGCACCAAAATAAAACTGTACTAACTTGTTATAACATGTCTGACATGATCTACTCTGAGGCATTAAGAAGAATAAGACATCGGTTTGAAAAGAGCCCCTATAAAAGCAACATGAATTTTGTTAAAATGGAAGCAAGAAGAAACATCAAATTGATGGTGAAGCTTGGGTGGAAGAATGGTGAAATCACTGATCCTTTACAAAAAGTTTATGAGGACAATGTTCCAAATAAACTAATAGTTTACAAATGGATAACTTGTTTTAAGAAGGGAGGAGACAACGCTGAAGATGAAGCCTGCAGTGGCAGACCATCCACATTAATTTGTGAGAAATAAACTAATCTTGTTAATGCCTTAATTGAAAAAGGACTGACATTAACAGCAGAAACAATAGCCAACACCAAAAACATCTCCATTAGTTCAGCCTACAACATTCTGACTGGCAAATTAAAGTTGAGCAAACTTTTCACTCAGTGGGTGCAAAAACAGTTTCTCCCAGATCGGCTGCAGATAAGATCAGAGCTTTCAACAGAAACTGTAAACAAGTTGGATAAAGATCCTGAAGCATTTCTTTGAAGAATTTTAACAGGAGAAGAAACATAGCTTTACCAGTACAATCCAGAATACAAAGCATAGTAAAAACAACAGCTACCAAGAGGTGGAAGTGGTCCAGTCAAAACACAAATGGACTGGTCAATAGCAAAGGTCGCGGCAACAGGTTTTCGTGATGCCCAGGGCGTTTCACTTGTTGATTTTCTGAAGAGCTAAAGAATGATAACATCTGCTTATTATGAGAATGTTTTTTAAAAGTTAGCCAAAGTGTTAGCAAAAAAATAACTGGGAAAGTTTCTCCAGAGAGTCTTTCTCCACCAGGACAATGTTGCTGCTGATGACTCTTTTATTATTATTTTTTATTTCCATAGGTTATTGGGGAACAGATGGTGTTTGGTTATATGACTAAGTTCTTTAGTAGTGATTTGTGAGATTTTGGTGCACCCATCACCCAAGCAGTATACGCTGCACCCAATTTGTAGTCTTTTATCCCTCACCCCCTTCCCACCCTTTCCCCTGGGTCCCCAAAGTCCATTGTGCCATTCTTATGCCTTTGCATCCTCATAGCTTATCTCCCACTTATGAGTGAGAACATACTATGTTTGATTTTCCATTCCTGAGATACTTCACTTATGATAATAATATCCAATCTCATCCAGGTTGCTGCAAATGCCATTAATTCATTCTTTTTTTATGGCTGAGTAGTATTCCATTGTATACATATATCATAGTTTCTTTATCCAATCATGGATGGACATTTGAGTTGGTTCCATATTTTTGCAATTGCAAATTGTGCTGCTATAAAGAAGTGTGTGCAAGTATCTTTTTTGTATAATGACTGCTTTACCTCTAGGTAGATACCCAGTAGTGGGGTTGCTGGATCAAATGGTATTTCTACTTTTAGTTCTTTAAGAAATCTCCACACTGTTTTCTATAGTGGTTTTATTAGTTTACATTCCCACCAGCAGTGTAGAAGTGTTCCCTGTTCACCACATCCATGCCAACATCAATTATTTTTTGATGTTTTGATTATGGCCATTCTTAAAGGAGTAAGGTGGTATCATATTGTGGTTTTGATTTGAATTTCTCTGATCACTAGTGATGTTGAGCATTTTTTAATAGTTTGTTGGCCATTTGTATATCTTCTTTTGAGAACTGTCTATTCATGTCCTTAGCCTACTTTTTGATATGATTGCTTTTTTTCTTCCTAATTTGTTTGAGTTCATTATAGATTCTGGATATTAGTCCTTTGTCAGATATACAGTTTGTGAAGATTTTCTCCCACTTTGTGGGGTTGTCTGTTTACTCTGCTCACTGTTTTTTGTTTTTTGTTTTTTTTTGCCATGCAAAAGCCCTCTAGTTTAATTAAGTCTCAGCTATTTATCTTTGTTTTTATTGCATTTGCTTTTGGGTTCTTGGTCATGAAATTCTTGCCTAAGTCAATGTCTAGAAGGGTTTTTCCAAATTTACCTTCTAGACTTTTGATAGTTTCAGGTCTTAGATTTGAGTCCTTCATCCATCTTGAGTTGATTTTTTAATAAGATGAGAGATGAGGATCCACTTTTATTTTCCTACATGTGGCTTACCAATTATCCCAGCACCACTTGTTGAATAGGGTGTCCTTTCCCCAGTTTATTTTTTTGTTAGCTTTGTCAAAGATCAGTTAACCATAAGTATTTGGGTTTATTTCTGCATTCTCTATTCTGTTCCATTGGTCTATGTGCCTATTTTTATACCAGTACCTTGCTGTTTTGGTGACTATAGCCTTAAATGAAATAACCAAGATCAGAGCAGAACTAAATGAAATTGAAACAAACAAACAAAACAATGCAAAAAAATAAAAGAAACAAAAAGCTGGTTCTTTGAAAAGATAAATAAAATTGATAAACCATTAGCAAGATCAACCAAGAAAAGAGAAAAAATTCAAATAACCTCAGTTAGAAACGAAATGGGAGATATTACAACCGACACCGCAGAAATACAAAAGATCATTCAAGGCTACTATAAACACCTTTACATGCATAAACTAGAAAACAGAAGAGATGGATACATTTCTGGAAAGACACAACCCTCCTAGTTTAAATCAGGAAGAATTAGATACTAAAACAGACCAATAACAAGTAGCAAAATTGAAATGGTAATTTAAAAAAAAAGTCCAGAACCAGATGGATTCACAGCTGAATTCTAACAGACATTCAAAGAATAATTGATACTAATTCTGTTGACACTATTTCACAAGATCGGGAAAGAGGGAATCCTCCCTAAATCATTCTATGAAGCCAGTATCACCCTAATACTAAAACTAGGATATGACATAACCAACCAACCAACCAAACAAACAAACGAAAAACTACAGACCAATATCCCTCATGAACATAGATGCAAAAATCCTTAACAAAATTACTAGCTAACTGGATCCAACAACATATCCAAAAGATAATCCACCATGATCAAGTGGGTTTCATACCAGGGATGCAGGGATGGTTTAACATACACAACTCAATAAATTTGATACAACACATAAACATAATTAAAAACAAAAATCACATGATCATCTCAATAGATGCAGAGAAAGCATTTGACAAAATCCAGCTTCCCTTTATAATAAAAATTCTCAGCAAAATCATTATACAAGGGATATACTTCAATGTAATAAAAGCCATCTATGACAAACCCACAGCCAACATAATACTGAATGGGGAAAAGTTGAAAGCATTCCCTCTGAGAACTGGAATAAGACAAGGATGCCCATTCTCACCAGTTCTCTTCAACATAGTACTGGAAGTCCCACCCAGAGCAGTAAGACAAGAGAAAGAAATAAAGGGCATCCAAATTGGTAAAGAGGAAGTCAAACTGTCGCTGTTTGCTGATGATATGATTGTAAACCTAGAAAACTCTAAAGACTTCTCCAAAAAGCTCTTAGAACTGATAAAAGAATTCAACAAAAGTTTCCGGATACAAAATTAATGTACACAAACCAGTAGCTCTCCTATACACTAACAGGGACCAAGCTGAGAATCAAATCAAGAACTCAACCCCTTTTTTGATAGCTGAAAAGAAAAAAAAAAAGAAAAATTTAGGAATATACCTAACCAAGAGGGTGAAAGGCCTCTACAAGGAAAACTACAAAACAGTGCTGAAAGAAATCATAGACAACACAAACAAATGGGGAACACATCCCATGCTCATGGATGGGTAGAAACAATATTGTGAAAATGACCATACTGCCAAAAGCAATCTACAAATTCAATGCAATTCCCATCAAAATACTACCATCGTTCTTCACAGAACTAGAGAAAACAATTCTAAAATTCATATGGAACCAAAAAAGAGCCCACATAGCCAAAGCAAGACTAAGCAAAAAGAAGAAATCTGTCTGCTGCTGACTCTCATCAAACAAGGGAAATTTTGCTAGAGTTTGGGTGGGAAATCACTAGGCATTCACCTTACAGTCCTGATTGGGTCCTTCTTTTTGTTTCCTAATCTTAAAAAAATCTTTAAAGGGCACTTATTTGTTTTTTCTTCAACCAATAAAAAAGACTACATTGACATGGCTACATTTCCAGGACCCTCAGTTCTTCAGGGATAAACTAAATGGCTGGTCTCATCACTTATAAACATGTCTTGAACTTGACAGATTCTATTAAGTAATAGAATTTACTTTAAAAAAATCTTTTAATTGAATTTTTTTTCCACAAGATATTTGAAGTCTCCTCATATGTGCATGGGCCAACTGAAGTTTTTCTATAAGGCAGCTTACCTTTTCTCTTCCTACTATCTGGAGTACTGTTCTTCCACACAATTACATAAGGGTATTCCTTATCATCTTATCCAAAATAGCACTTATTCCTTATCACCTTAACTGAAATGCTGTGCTTTGACTTAAAAAAATAGCACTTGACATATTTGCTTATTGATTTACTGGCTTTCTCCCCCGTTATGCTATCAGCTCCATGCACTTTGTCTAGTTATCAGTAAGAGTAGTGGATAAAAATAAAGTGCTTACTGATTAAATTCATGCTTACTAAATTCATGAATGTCTTTCCATATGCCTTCCCTTAATGTTCCTGCTAAAATCACCCCCCTTACTGTGAAGTCATCTATAACAGCACTACAACAGTCATCCATTGCTATAGCACTCATTATCTGACACATTCATTTGGCACTAACTACATAACCCTCAAAAATTAGTTATAACCCATTTTAACCCAAGATATAAAATATTTTAAAATGGTGATGATGTTAATTACCCTTGGAACATCGCCCTATATATTTCATTGGCACATCAAATTCTGGCAACTGCTCTAGAACTATAATTGTATCTAGAGGAAGGATCTACTAATTATAGGTTTATTCAAGTCTTGTTGCATTTGACAATATGGAAAACATTCCTTTCTATTCTAGGATACTCCTCAATCCCTATGTTTGGAAGGGTCAATGTAAACTCACTATTAAATAGTATAGTCAAGTAAAATAGGAGATGATGTTTGGAACTGTTTGAAATTAACAAAAGCATTAGTTAGGGTTAAAAAATATCTCACACTCAAAAAGGAAAGAGATGCAAGGTCTGTCTAGGTAGACTGAGGACAAGGAGAGGCAACAAAGCTAAATGCTGATTTGACCAATTGCAAAGAATGCTTCAAAATGGAGCAAAGAAACTGCATTTTAGGAGAATCTTTAGGGGACTCCCAGCTTTTCAGAACAAAGCCATGTTTTTTGGTGACAGTGTGGGTGGAGATAGAAGGTATATAATGAAGGTAAAATGTACAGTTGACCCTTGAACAAAACAGGTTTGAACCACATGGGTCCATTTATACATGGATTTTCTTCTGCCTCTGCTAACCCGTCCTCTTCTTCTTCAGACTACTCAATGTGAAGACAAAGATGAAGACCTTTATGATGATGCACGTCCACTTAATGAATACTATATTTTCTTTTCCTTAAAATTTTCTTTCCTGTAGCTTAAAGATACAGTATATAACCTACAAAATATGTGTTGTTTATGTTATTGCTAAGGCTTCTGGTCAATAGTAGGCTATTAGTAAAATTTTTGTAGAGTCAAAAGTTATATGCAGATTTTTGACTGTGCAAAGGGTCAAGGCCTTGAACCTCCACATTCTTTAAGGGTCAACTCTAGAAAGTATAGAAGGTAAGGAATAATAGATTGGAATTTTACATTTATTTATTTGTTTACAGCAAGAGGATGGCATCCTTAGAATCTGGTTCATTTTATTGAAGTTCCTGTGAAATACTATTTTTTTAATGGTTTCAGAAATGCAATCTTACTAGGAAATAATAGGGAGATGGATTACACTTTAGAAAATAACTTCCCAAATGCAAGGTTCTATGAATATAGGTATTACCCTTTCATAGGTATCAAGGTACTGGCTTAATTTATAAATTAAATAAAAATATTTGGAACATAATTATTTCCATGTTGGGAAGCAACTGCAATTAAGCCTTTAGCAATTTTTATTGAAGGGAGTCTGTCACTTCTTTTGCTCTCTACTCCAACCCATACAGCAGGATTATGAAAGTTCTAGATTAAATTTTGCATGTATGTGGAATTGACAGCAATACACCAGATCTGTCATAGTGACTACAGCTCCCTGAAGCCTTCATTTTTTATTGCTTTGAGAAACAAATAAGGTATTTCCTTACTGAAGGATATAGTTCCCCACAAGAACAATGTGACCTCTCTACAGTCCTTTTGGTTAATTTCCCTATGTGACTCATTTAATTACTCATTCATTGTCTCTTATGTTTCATTTCTACGTAATGTGCACATCTACAGATAATTCAGAAAGTCCTAATCCATCCATCCGTTTATCTAAAAAATCAGAGAAGCTAGTATCTCCACTAGAGACTTGTCAAAATGTCTGTGGCACTGACAACAAAAATTAGTTTATTTCTAACACAGCTCATCAGTTGTAAATTGTGCATTTAAGAATTAATTTATTAAATCCAAGTGTTACTCAGCCAAACAAATATTGACATGATGTATCATCACAATATGCTCTCAATAACAGCTTTTACACTGCTAACAAGTTTTGCCAAAAAATGAGAGATTTATGCCAAAAACTGGCTCTCTGAATTTGTCTGCCAACCTTAGCCAGTGTTTTGCATCTAGTAACAAAATTACATCCTTTATGTAGCAAAGCAGATAATAGGGCCATACATCTACTTTTAAAATGTTCACCATTCTCTTTGTTGCTATAAATGTGTATATTTACTGAAAAGGAGTCTATAAGTGCAGTGTTTGTGTGGATTGCTGAATGTTAAACTTTGCAAGCAAAGTGAGATCACAGAAATATTAAATAGCAATCTATGAGGCTCATTCCAGATGTGCTCATTTTATTTTGAAAAAGTATTTCAATACAATTCTAGGCAAACTGATGATAAATATATGATACACATTGTGGACTTTATAATCATACAGACCTAGGAGTCAATCTCACCGTAACCTTAAACATATTAACTGAACTCTCAGCTTCCTGAACAGTAAAGTGAAGAAATTAACACTGGCATTTGTGAAGGGATTAAGGATTAAATGAGTCAATGTCTGTAAGGTGCCTCACACTGTGCCCAGCATATAAAAAAGGATTCGTTACACATCTTCATGTCCATGATTACTAGACCAGGTAATTTTGGTGTTTTTGAAATGTATAAATTTGGGAAAGTCCAAGAAATGGGAATGAATGGATGTTAATCATGTTTCATCTCCAGTATTTAACAATATGCAGCATATAGCTAATAATGTTTGTTTAAAAATAAGAGAATGTTTTACAATTAAAAAAAGTAGTTAATTTAAGTAAATTTCTGCTACAAGAAACAGTGGGGAACATGGGTATACCGGTTAACCAAATAATCTGGTGAAAAGCAGTTACTTTATGTATGAGACACAGTTCTAATTTTCAAAATATTCTTTTATGTAGTTTTTCAATTATAAAGTACTTTTTGTTTATGGGCAAAGCGATTTGGAAACCTAGTTTCAGTCATGGTCTTAGACTTTTATAAAATTTATATTTTAGAGACAAGTAATTCTGTATTTAGTAATTGCTAGAATGGAGGAATATACAAAATGTAAAATTGCTTAGACAGTTAATACCTACTGCTTTGGAGGAGGGAGGAAAGGCTCAATGGCTTTTGATCTTAAAGAACAAATCCTAGGTTTTCCAGGCAGACAAATGGGGTAAGTAAAGAAATGAAAGCATAAGAACATGGCACATCACAGATAACTAAACATTCTTTGTGGTTCAGTGTAGCTGGGGTGTAAATTAGGGAAGGAAACTGTAAGGAAGAGAGTAGTAGCAGCAGATGACTCTAACACAGACCAGTTCATGAAGGGCCTCATATGTCACAGACAGTGTAGATTTTTTATTCAGTAGGATTTTGATTAATGAAACAGCATAAAAAAACTCATTACAGCAAGTGTGAAAGAGGAAATGAAGAGACTAGAGGCTCTTAGTATAAACGAGAAGATGAGGGCTTTTGTTACAGTGGGGATGGCTGAGATATTCTGTTAACAACATCAAGAGAATTTTGTGATTGTCTTGATACATCAAGAAAGGAAAATTAGGAGTAACAGATTTGACGGTAAGAGAACCTTAGTCAATTTGAAGGATATGGTTAATAGGTTGGATAGATTGAACTTTTCAAGAGTATTTATTTCAATTAATGGTTTAATGGCCTAGTTTGAGTAATGATTTACCCATCACCAGCACTAACCAATAGAGGGCACTTCCAGAATTTCTGTATTAAAGAAGTTTATGGGCAGCAATCTAGTAGAAAAAGTAGGCTATTAGGAGACTAACCTTGCAGTTTCACTTGCAAAATACACTAAAATTAAAAAACACAATGTCTGATAGGCTAATGAATATGGCGGCATAGTCCCTACTCCCACTACTGGTTGGTTTATAATTAATATCCTAGAATTTTATCATATTTATACCATATATACACCACGTATTAAAAAAGTAAGGCCATTCATTATCATTACACACAGTCAGTACTCTGACATGGAATTTAAGCCTTACATATTTTCTTACTTTTAATCTGCGATTCAATACGCATCTAGTATATCACAGAAAATATATACTAAAAATTTCTCCGTATAATGTGCAGAGTTTGGGTCAAATCATGGGTTTAAATTTCAAATCTCAACTTAAGCCTCTTTCTTCTTCTATAAAAGGGGAAAATAACCTGGAATTGTTATAAAGAATGGGATAATAAAAATGAAATTATCCGTCAAAATATTTGACACACAGTAGATGTTCAACAGATTTCTTTAGGATGAATTACATATATAAATCATTATTTTTTGTGTGGTTTTATAAATGGCCTCAGGAACACTATCAGTTAACTTAGAATCACTCCATTAAAGTATAACAATGCTTCCAATTCACGAATACTTCAAGGTCCTCGCGTAAAAAACATGGTAGTTTTAATATCTTAATATTGGAGTAGAGGAATTAAATAGGATTGCATTTTCTTCCCACTAACGTTTCTTTTGAACAGCTAGTTCTAAGAAAAACTTATCTAAAGAATGTTTGACTTGAAAAACTTTTTTTTTTTTAATTTTTTTAGTATTTATTGATCATTCTTGGGTGTTTCTCGGGAGAGGGGGATTTGGCAGGGTCATAGGACAATAGTGGAGGGAAGGTCAGCAGATAAACACGTGAACAAAGGTCTCTGGTTTTCCTAGGCAGAGGGCCCTGCCACCTTTCGCAGTGTTTGTGTCCCTGGGTACTTGAGATTAGGGAGTGGTGATGACTCTTAAGGAGTATGCTGCTTCCAAGCATCTGTTTAACAAAGCACATCTTGCACCGCCCTTAATCCATTTAACCCTTAGTGGACACAGCACGTTTCAGAGAGCAGGGGGTTGGGGGTAAGGTTATAGATTAACAGCATCCCAAGGCAGAAGAATTTTTCTTAGTACAGAACAAAATGGAGTCTCCTATGTCTACTTCTTTCTACACATAGTAACAATCTGATCTCTCTTTCTTTTCCCCACATTTCCCCCTTTTCTATTTGACAAAACCGCCATCGTCATAATGGCCCGTTCTCAATGAGCTGTTGGGTACACCTCCCAGATGGGGTGGCGGCCGGGCAGAGGGGCTCCTCACTTCCCAGACTGGGTGGCCGGGCAGAGGCGCCCCCCACCTCCCAGACGGGGCGGCTGGCCGGGCGGGGGCTGCCCCCCACCTCCCGGAGAAAAACTTTAAAGGTTGTGCAGTGAGTGAGACTGTTAGCTAGCACCTTCACCTCAGGCTACTTACCAAGCATTGGAAAGTGCACTGTCCAAGATTCCAGAACATATTCTACTTACTTTGACCCCTCAGACCTCATTCTGTTCTTCTACAAAGTGAAAAGGTGGCCTTCTCATTAATTCTCAAACCACCTGCATGGCAGAAATCACCAGAACTCCTGTTTACAGAGGATCTTTATATATTATTACAGATGTAGTAAATCAGAATTCAAGGAGTGGTTTCCAAAAATCTGTATTTTTAATTTCCTAGGCGACTCTGTTATCACCCAGGTTTGGAACCTACCAACCTAGCCAGTTACAATAACCCCATTTTCTTCTCAACTTTTTTTTTTTCCGTCTGTAAAATGGACAGGCATTTGGAAGTACTGTTATGTATCACTGAATCACAGGAACAAATTCTGAGAAATGCTTCCTTAGGCAATTTTGTCACTATGTGAGCATCAGAATGTACTTGTACAAACCTAGATGATGTCACCTACTACAAACTTAGGCTATTTGATATGGCCTATTGCTCCTAGGCTACAAACCTGTAGAGCATGTTACTGTACCTAATACTGTAAACAACTGTAAAATGATGGTAAGTACTTGTGTATCTAAACATAGATAAAGCACAGTAAAAATATAGTAATATGGGACCACGGTCATATATGCAGTCTGTTGTTGGACGAAACATCACTATATGTCTGTGGCAGATGACTATAAACTAATTTCTCTGACTTATGGTCATTAATCATCTTTGCCCTTTTTTTCTTTACTACATGTATTATATACTGACTCAAAAGGTGTGCTGATTAAGAGCTCTAATAATAAGAACAGACAATATGGTTTACAATATAACAAAATGTATTGTCATTATATATTAATTATAAACCAATAACGCATGTAAACTGAATACAATACTTCAAATCATTCTGCACAAAGAAATTACAGATCACATTTATTTAATAACAAAATGTCTAGTTGTTTAATAAAATGTTTTTAGGAACTTACAATGTTCAAAACCAAAGAATAAAAATATTAAATATATCACTTTATGGCACAGGACAACATAAATTTATTTTTGTAACACAGCAGGCAAATTTTTGTGCTAGAAACAGAATAGAGAAAAATCTAAATTGAAGCAAAAAGTCAGGAAATGGGTGTTTATAAATTCCTGCTTAACTAAGACTCAACATTTATTGTAAGAAACGGGGCCTCTGAACATCAGATTTTGTTTATAAAAATAAAAACTTCCTCCCTGTCTCTGCTAAAAATACAAAAATTAGCTGGGCGTGGTGGTGCATGCCTGTAGTCCCAGCTACTCGTGAGGCTGAGGCAGGAGAAGCCTGGCGACAGAGTGAGAGTCTGCCTCAAAAAAAAAAAAAAAACAAAACAAATAAATAAAAATAAAAACTTCCTCAAACATCAGATTTTTTCACCTCAGCAACTACTTTTTCCTTTGATAATTCATAATCCTGCTGTTCATTTGTCACATTTATGAATATCTGGTAATTTCATAAACAACTACCAATGGCACACTTCAAATGCTGATTCTGTTGAATCTTCTTCTTTTTTTTCCCCCAATGAACTTAGGGCCTATGATAGAGAAGATACTGAAACATGCTAAGATAATAATTGGTCTTAGAAAGACTTTACAGCAAGTATTTAATGAAAGCCACTACATTTCCAGCTCTAAAAAGAGCCAGACACAATCCCTGCTTCCAGAGTTCACCATTCAGAATACAGGAGGTCAAGCACTGATTCTGAATCATTATGGGCTTTGATTTCGTCTTTCAAGATTTGCATAGATACTGATTTCTTCTGGAAGGGCAAATAAAATCTTCCCTTACACACATCATTCTTTGGATTCTCATAAGGGGTATTTTGAAGTCTGTATGTTGACAACGCCAGTAGATACTTTGTTTTCTCTAACTGCCGCCTTCTACTTAAGACTATGTCAAGTATTTTGTTTTCCCTTTCAGTTCTCCCCAACATACACCTTCTGCAGTTTTGTCTATCCAGTCCGCTTTTCTGTAACACTTTGCTACCCCCTTCTGTTCCCCTTCACTGTTTCCTCTGTTGCTTTCCTCCTTAATAGAAGCCTGGTGATCTGGGCTTCCCCATCTTTCCTTTCCTGGCTTCTTATTCACATGGGTGACTGATCTTAGCACTTCCTTAAAAGTTGGGTTTTCAATAAATATAACTCATCAGCACTTCTGATCTGTATTTCCTTGAGCTTTTTTTTGATCTTCAGATCTGTGCAATAATACTCTGTTCCTGAATGCTATTTAGAAATACTATCCTCAAAACACCAGTGGTTTCTTGAAGCTACTTGTTTTAAATGTTGTATCAAAAGAGATTGATAAAGGAATGTATAACTCAGCAAAGGATGCGTCTACTGTAAATTCCCACCATTAAAAGTACTGGATTCTACAGGTCCACCATTAAAAGCTGGTATGGGATACCAATTTATACACATAAGGGTTAGATTAAAATTTTAATTTTTTGGTTGATATTAAACTGAAATTTATATAACTGAGGTCTGAATCTTAAAAAAAGTAAATGATAAAAATTTAATATAGTTAACTGTTCACTGATATGTCTATTCACTTCATCATAACCTATATATTTAATTAAAAATCAAATTATGAGTCTGCAAATCAGATGCTATCAAGCAAATTGCCATCCAGGGTCCATAATTCTTTTTATATTTTTATCTCAGATGAATATATACGATTCAGTAAATTTTAATGTTCCAAATTGTTCTAAAAAAAAAAATTATCAAAAGCTTCCAGTTAACAGTTGGCTAATTCATTTGCCCCCAACGAACTACCTGTTTGTGTTGTGAGGTAGCATCAAAGACTATGATCTTCTGTGACAGTAGTAGCCTTAATTCATACGCATTCCCTCTTCATAGGAAGAGTATGGACAACAAAAAGGGACAGATGAGTCACCTTTCATTATTCATTGACTCCTGGTGTTTTCATAGTATGTTAAATGCCTGATTTCAATTTTACAACAACAAAAAATACCAATATTTATTCTGAAAGGCAATCGTATGTTCCAAGTAGCAGATATTAACAACTTCCAACACGATCTCTAGGAATAATCCGCAGTTCTGAACCATGTTTTAGAAAAACATTTCCTATACAAACAAACAAAACATAAAGTTAGATATCTAAAAATCAAGTTATCTTAATATTCTGACAATTATTAAATATAATAAATGATTTAGTAAACAGTAAAATGGGTACAAAAGCTCAAGCATCATAAGACCCCAATTCCAAGCTTTTTAAAAGTCTTGTTCCTATTCTCCTATCTTCACAATCCAACATACGCTTAAAATTTAAAATAACACCAGCCATGAAAACTCTGACGAATACTTTCATCAAGTAACTGTGAATAATTTAATCATGAATACTTCCTTCAATATACAATAATATATCTAAGGACAGGAAAAAAAATGTAAATTACTACAAGTGAAAAAATTTAGATACCCTGACATATTTGGGGTCAATTGCCTGATGAGATTTTCTTCATATCAAGGATATGCACATTCAATTTTTAAAGATAATAAAACAAGCAGTATGTTAGAGTTAGCAGTAATTCAAACTACTGTAAAATATTGAAAGTTTCTCGATTAAGAAAAAAAGAAACCTTTGTCTACTAAGTTTAAAGGCATCCATACAATAAAGTGCCTCACGATTTTCAATAAACCTTTTTAATAAAATTATATATTAACAACTACTGAAGTAACAAAAATTTGCAATTTTAAATCACTTCATTTTCTTTATGGCTGAATTTCAACCGCAAGGCCTATGAAAACAACATAATTTTGTTACAATAAAGAAATACTTTAGAATATAATTTAAAAATAACTACTGCTCTAGAATGAGGTTACATTAAAGCATGCCTAATTTTAAAACTTTAGATTATAAGCCTAAGAGATTACATTTTAAAAATATAAAACTAATTTTAAAAAAGTTTTAGACTTCTTTTTATAAAGTATGAGACTACTTTTACCCTGTCTCCTGGTCAGGACACCAATATATCACCTGTATAAATTTAACAGTTTGAAGATCTGAATGTAGACTCAGCCCCTTGAAATGTAAATGACTATATTTAAAAAAAATAATAGCACTTAATGAATGCTTTCTATAAATAATCCAAGCTATTAAGCACTTTACAGTCACTATCTCACAACTACCTTAAGAGGTAGGTCAAAAAATACTCCAATTAGAAAGCAATCTTATCTACAGACTTTTTGTTATATATAATAAATACTCTTAATGCTTAAGCCACTATTAGGTTTTCTGTTACTTGTAGCCAAAAACATCTACAATCAATATACACAATGAAACAACTTATTACTCAGACACACAGGTAAAGACTGGTATATAATCCCTAAAACACAGCTCCATTATGTTAAAATACTGTCAAGTGTAATTAGAATAGCTTAACTATTCAGTGTCAATTGACATATATAACCCCACCCACTCCTCCTCTATGAGTTTTCAAATACTCACCAGCAGTCTGTGCAGGATTTATTCCTATTCCATCTAGAAAATAAGTTGTAAAATCACATACATTATTTCTAAAGCTAAAATGGTTAAATAGTAGCAAGGAAAGAGATTTGCCAAAATAGTGCTGTTGTGTATATAGACATAAGCCAAACAATTTAAATCCAAGAACATGAGTGACAATCTTTCAGGTAAATTATCTGTTGAAATCTACTATTATTCTGCATTCATACACATTGCTGGGTTAGACAAAAACGTCTGTCAATGCAATGATCTTGGTAAGTTCTATGGAATATAGGTTATTAATTCTATTTTGCCATATAGAATTAAAAATAATGTTTGTCCTTTCTTCCAAAAAACTAAAAAGCCCCTTAGGTATGCCATGAATCATCTTCGTATTGTTCTAGGTCATAATATCTTAAGGCTGGGAGAGCTCACAAAGTCATTTAGTTCAACACGTTACTAAGTTATGACCTAAAACTTTCCAGGTAGTAAGCTAGCTTTTTTCCAACAGAGAAACACTTCAATGTGACAGAATGCAGAATATTTTAGAGTGAGAAATTCTACCTTATCTAAGTTACATCACGCACATTAAGCCCATCTCCTGTCCAAACTGCACCTGGGCAACGCATCAGCACTCATCAATACTGCATTGTATACTTGAAACACAGTTAAGCCCTCCCTGCAATCTTTACTCCTCATTTTATTATTTCACTATTTTCTCACAAGATTAATTCCATCATCATTGATTATCAGTGTTCCAAGATACTAAGATTTTTAATTATATACCTAAAACGGAATAAAATTATCATTATTGCAAGCCTACAAGAAACAATTTTCTATCAGGAAAGGTATAGCAAAGATACATTCCTGCTTAACTTTCTATATTCTAAAGCATTTACCAAACAACTTTACTTAATAAAAAAAAAAACTTGCTAAATAAAGTTATTTTCAGTTATAATCTGGCATGAACTGGTAAGGACAAAAGATATTATAAAGTGCTATACTATATCAAAAGCTATATACAAAGAAATGAAAGGAGCTAATTATTAACAATAACCCTGACTTAGTGTTTACCAGTAAGTATATCATTTATGTTGATATACATATACTTGGGGCTTTTTGTATTTAATTTTAATTAATTTGGTTCCTTTTACACCATTTCTATAAATTTGAGGTAATACATAATTTTATAGTGAATTCTTACCATTGGTAATAATTGCACTTGTTGCAGCAGGAACTTTAAACTAAATAGAAGGAAAAAAATATATATATATATATATACACACACACACACACACAAAACTATAAGATAATTAGCAAGAATGGGGTACAAATACCAATTCTATAATTCTAAAGTAGGATTAATCTTTTGGAATAAGTGAAACTATCAAGGAAAGTACAGCTGACCCTTGAATGACATATGCAGATTTTCTTCTGCCTCCGCTACTCCTGAGACAGCAAGACCAACCCTTCCTCTTCCTTCTCCTCAGTATACTCAACACAAGACAAGGATTAAGACCTTTCCCATGGTCCACTTCCACTTAATGAATAGTAAATATACTTTCTGTTATGATTTTCTTAATATTTTTTCTTTAACGTTATTGTAAGAATACAGTATATAATACACATAACAAAATACATATTAATCGCCTGTCTGTGTTATCAGTAAGGCTTCCAGTCAACAGTAGGCTATTAGTAAAGTTTTTGAGAAATAAAAAAGTTTTATGCAGATTTTCAACTGCACAGGGGGTTGGAACCCCTAACTCCCACGTTATTCAAGGGTCAACTGGACTATATCATATGCTTTATCTGTAAAAAAAACCCTGTATTATAAACAGTGCTTTTGATTGTATTTAGGACACCATTAATTATAAAAGTGTACCTTATTTTATGCATTACAAAAATGAAAAACCACTGTCAATTTATGCCCAGATCAATGTTTACTCTTTAGGACTTATCCATCAATTTTGTCATTTATAATTCTCTTGAATAGCAAAAAGTACATGCAAAATAAACTGATGAGATTATTCCTAAAATTTCTCCATAGAAATTGCAAGATCTGAACAGATGCTCTCTGTGTTTAATGGGAGGTGCCTACCGAAGATTTTCAGGTAACAACCAAGGCTTGTATTCCTTACATTCCTCTGTAATGATTTGCTGATTTAAAGCTCAAGGATTGCAATAGTCCAATTATGTCATTAGGAAATAATAATTAAGTGTAGATGATGTTACCTAGACAATTAAGTGAAAGCCATTTGGCCAACAGTGATAGCAAGCCTCCCCTGATCTATTTCAGAGATGTTTAAAAAGATGTGTTTTTTAAATCAATGAAATGTGGTATGGAATTTATTGGTAGCTAAAAGGTAGATTCCATCTCTTAAAGAGACCAGCAGTTGCCAAAGTGTGTTTATGTCTTCACGGTTTATGCATTTATCCAACAAATTTAAGCATGTTTGTGCTATGGACTAACTTTATAGATATTATAGTTGAGTTTTGTGATCAAGTTTGGAAAACACATTTAACTAGTGGTCTTCTCAAAAGCCTTTAATATACTCCTAACAGAAATGAAGTGTTTCTCATATTTTTTGACCAGTAATCCCTGTTCTTCATGAAGTTTTTTTTTTTTTTTTTGGTGGTACTAATTTGTGTGTGGTTCTAGTTGTCTGGGAAACACTACTCTAGGCATTTATAATCATTACATATACATAGTTGAGAAAAACTAAAAGCTTATTTTAAATTAGAAACTGAAGAATCAACTTTTAAAATAAGGCCTTAAACATACCTGAGAACAATTACTTGTTATAGTATTATGTACAAATTAATAATAAACACATTTTAATCTCAATGTGGTACACTCTTAATTGTGTCCTTTTAAAGATTTTAAAATTTTTAAAGAATTTCAAAGTGTACTTAAGTAAACTTAAAAATGCATCACAAATATTTTGCACAGGCTGTAATCTCAATAAGAATTTGATCAAACACTCAAATGAACTATATAGGCCTCTCAGATTTCCAAAGCTAGAGTACTACAAAGTTTTTAGTTACCCTACTGATTGAGTCTTTTACATCATGCCCATTTTAAGATAATCTATGTATTTTCTCAGTCACATCCATGTAGTAGCAACCTATAACTTTAAAAACCAAAAGCAATTGCTGACACAGTTTTCCCTTTAGGCAGAATGTGGAAGAAATGGTTAAACCATGAGGAGGCATCACTGGTGATGTAAAATGCAGAATCTATTCCTTTTTGTCCTACAGTACTGACAGGTTTTCTACTGAATGCAAAGTATTCTTTTATGGTCTTCTGTTTTCATTTATTTTCCTCCTCCGATCCCCCATAATTCTTATAATTTAGGGCTCTTTGCAGGTTTCAACAATTCATTACTTACCCCAGTCATGTGCTGGGAAATTTTATTATTGCTTACTAAGGCAATTTTACCAGGGATTTAAATCCAGACTCTTGCTTTCTTGAGTCAACTTTTGTTCTCACTGAATGATTCTACAATGTTATCTTGTGAAAGCCCCTCTCACAACGATCTGAAAGTCATATCCTTTCTAAATATGTAACACCTATGATTCATAATAGTGATCCTTTTCCACTTAATGAATAGTAAATATACTTTCTCTTATGGTTTTCTTAATATTTTCTTTTCTGTAGCTTACTCTACTGTAAGCTTTACTTATAAACTACCTTAATCAATATATATGGTTGTGTGGTGTTTCTTATTCACTACTGTATGTTAAGATTTTCTTCTACTTTAATTAGAAAACCAAGATCACAAAAAATGCCTTTGCATTATAAAGGACACACAATGAGTAACTAAAAAATATAACAAATATTAAATAAAGCTTATATAGATCTACTTCTTAAATCTGGAATTTGTGGATTCTGTTATGCCCCAGACTAGAATATTTCTTGCAAGTAATCTGTGCAGCAAAAAGTAATGACAATGCTATACTCAGATTTGTGTCCCATCTCATTTTACTTATTCTTTCCGCATGAAGAATCTATCAGACACAAAACAAATGCTACTAGTTGGCAGTTTAATTCTGAATGAGTGACAAATAATGTTAGTGATTCCTGACAATACAAGGAGCTTTGAGCACTGATGGATTGGCTGACTTGCCATAAATCAGTGAAGTACAGGGCAGGATTGTGTGTTAAGCTATTTTTTATTAATGTAGTTATGAAAATTATTTTTCTGTGACTATAAACTTTTCAAAAGATTCTGAACCAAAACGTTTTGATTTGGGTTACAACGTACCTGTTTAGCACTTTTAACTTCAACAGAAAATTTCAGGAAATAATGTTTTTACTCAAAATCACTTGATCACAGAGGAAGGACAGGTATTAACTACTTCCATTTTGCAGAATAAAAAAGAGGGATTTGCATCATGTCACATAGCTAACTAATGACGCACCTACAACAGGAACCCTAAGTCTCCGAAGTCACATTTGGGTGCCATTTCTACCAGATCAAGCTACTTTTTCAAGTGTCATGTCCAAAAAGTTGCATTATAGATATTTCTAATAATTTTGGATGAAAAAAATTGTTTCTTATGAAACAGAAAATTCAAACATGTTTTACAAAACTAGAAACTTTTCAAAACAACAAATTTTACTGACAGTCCACGTGCTCATATAGAAAATTTGAAAACTGTGATAAAGATTTTATGAAATTGCAATTTTGGAATCAAGACTAGTAAAATATGAGTATATAGAATATAATGTGATACAATGTTGCATTTTAAAAAACATTTAAAAATCAGCACCTTTTCAGTTTTCATAAAAATGCTCATAAAAATTCATTAAATTCTTCTAATTTTCAATGGTTGCATTAATCAGATATGTCAGTTTGTTTAACTCATGCTTCTTATATCTGAAAGTAAGTCTTAACTATCATCCTACTTTTTGATAACATAAACCTAGTAATGAAGCCACATGGAAATGATGGGTCAAAGTGCATGCAACTCTTAAAGACATTTGAAGCATATTGGCAAACCGCATTCCATAAAGGTTGTTCCAACTTCTGTACTTACTTCTTCTGCTGCAAACTTTAAGACTGCTGTGAAAGGTGTACTTTCAGGAACACTGAGTCTGCAAGAAGAATTTTAAAACAGTTTCTTTTAAAGTCACCATTTTCTAAAAAAGCCCCTTTGTTCCTTATTTCCACTACTGTAGCCAATCTGGACAAAGCTGTCTTTTCAGTTTCAAAGTTAGTGATTTTGATTGCATACTATATTCTTTAACTCAAAATAATAATAATAACAACCCAAACAGCAAATAGCCTTAGAGCTGGGATGGTGCCCGAGCTCCACTTGAGAATTAACCTTTACAGGTGTAGATTTATATATTTCTAATACTTTCATACATGTAAGTCTAGCATATGAACTGCTGTTTGTTTCTAGAGATGGATTTCAAAAAGGTGAAGCTCTCCTTGGTCTTCAGTCCACTTTACCTCCCATCTAAATATCTATGCACTTGACCCAGTAATGTTATCATTTTCATTATAAGTAGAAGGCTACCTGGGAAGCATCACTGGATCATAAAGCTTTTGATGAACCTTCTGTGTACTCTTAATAATCATGTTCAAAATTAGTAGACCAAATTAATGAAAATGCATGAAGTTCATTATGTCAAAATGCCAACAATGAAGTGATTTTTCTACCATCATTCAAAGTGGGCTAAGTAAAATGTGAAATAACATTTTGGAGAGGGATGAGTGATTTTGTTAACTGACTCATATAACGGCAAGTATTTTAAAGATCATGAATAAATAGATTTTTTTTTTTCTTAATGACTTAGTCCCAGGGTCAATCTGTATGAACTTTCCAATAAAAAAAATCAAAACAGAAATTTCCTTTATACCTTAAGAAAACACTTAAAGACACAGTAAGAGGTTTTTAAAACTTCTTTTAAAAAATAAGATTCCTAAGGTAACATAAATTACAATGAGTGAAAACAGAAAACAATCTTTCAAAGCAGAGGAGACTGACAAGCTAACATTTCTCACTGAAACTTCTCTATTTGTCCACCATATTATTGTATTGTTCTTAAGTGTCTCAATACCAGCTACCATTATTCTCATGTATATGCCCAGGCTCCTCACTCAGTCTACAGATCTCTGACTATAAGAATCATTATAACAGGAACAGCATATGGTACCAGTTTTCAGTAATAGAAATGTGAATAGATTTCTTGGCTGCTCTCATTCCACAACTCCAAAATACTATTAAAGGATGAAAATGGGTATCATTTTTACCCTTTCTTTACTAATGTTTTTGGGGGGGTGGAAAAAATTAAAAACATATAAAGGATAGCCATTTGTTTAAAAACTAACGAACTGGCAATGTCATAGTTTACAAACTAGGCAACAGTATTTTACAAAGTATTTTTGCAGTATATATGTAGTTAAGAATCTGAGATTCATTTTCCTAAAACTCTGCATCAATTGGAGAACTTCTAAACCCTTGGAGTTCAATTCACTTTTAAATCGGAGACTTGGAAATGTCCTTACAATATACCTAGATGTCATACTGATGCTCATTAAAGTAAGTTTCTATCTCTATATTAAGTTGGTGAGTGTCCACAGACAAGCCAATAAAAACAAATCAAAAATGAAAACATCTTTTAATGCAAGTTCTAACTGGCAGAAAATTAGAGAAAATGAGTTACAGTGACTCCACAGATCTTATCTAAAGTTGTATTTGCCAGTCATTTCATAAAATCGGTACTTAAATTATCCTAGTGTTTTGAATAAATTTACATTAATGAGAATTTTTGAAGTAAATTACTGGCATCATTTGTTTTTTAAATAAATATATAAACAAAATAATAACATAAATTGGTAAGAATTATTATAAAGACTAAGTCCACAGGTAACTCAAGAAGGGCGAGATTAACTCTGTGGACAATTAGAAAAATCTTTGGCCAGAAGGGGTGGCTCACGCCTATAATCCCAGAACTTTGGGAGGCCGAGGTGGGCAGATCACGAGGTCAGGAGATGGAAACCATCCTGGCTAACACAGTGACACCCCGTCTCTACTAAAAATACAAAAAATTAGCCGGGCGTGGTGGCACGCACCTGTGGTCCCAGCTATTTGGGAGGCTGAGGAAGGAGAAGAACTGGGAAGGCGGGCGTTGCAGTGAGCCAAGATCGCGCCACTGCACTCCAACCTGGGCAACAGAGCGAGACTTTGTTTCACAAAAAAAAAAAAAAAGAAAGAAAGAAAGAAAAAAAAACAAACTTCATAGAGGTGAGATTTTTATTATTATAAAATATGTTGTGATCATGAGACTGCATTCTAAGCACAGAAAATAACATGTGTAAAGGAAGCAAAGATTAAAAGGGCAAGCTTGTCAAGTACCCAAGTACTAGTTACCATGTACTTTGAAAAGAAAATATAGCACAGATACCCTTGTACACACATTTACACGTTATGTGAATTTTCCACACACACATCCTTATACACATACACACACAACTACACACGCACACATACATACTAAACAACAGTTGTACCTACTAAATTCATTCAGTCACCACATATTAACTGAACTGGTACAATGTTCCAGGCTCTTAATGTTATTGTCCTACTTTATCATTTTCTTCCTTCCTTCTCACGGTCTCTTTCGAGTACATTTGCATATTGATGAGAATAATCCAGTATAAAGGGAAAAACCAATCATGAGGAGAGAGGGGGCACTGGACTCCATCTACTTTAATCTTGACAAGACTGAAATAGATGGGAACTATAGCTCAAGTGGTTTTTCATAGGAGTGAAGTCATTTTTTCCATTCTAACAGGATGGGAAATTAACGGATTTATCCATGTAGTGGTAGGTTTACATTGGTGTAAAGATGATAGAATTTCCCTCTGATGGCTTGATAGCAAGGGAGACAGCAGCTGTGGAAAGTTTGAAATTTTTAAACAATCTTTTCTGAGAATAAGGAGGAAAATGAGCAAACTTGAAGAATGTATTAAGTACTAGGTACTATTAATTGTAGTCATGAATTTAACGTAAACCCTCCAGTCTGTTATTTTCTCCAGGGGCAGTCAGCTATGTACAGATAATACAAACAGCTGGTTTCAGAGTTGGTGTTTCACTAACCAAAATATGCTGAGAGGAGAGACAGGGCCACCAGAGTTGAGGGTGTTTGCATGAGAATGATTTAAAGGTGGACCAATGGACTCTTAACTATATAAGGAGTAAGGTAAGGAATAGAAGTGGGGACAGCTACAGATAAAAAATCACTGTGATTAACGGATTAAATGAAACGTTGTAGATGAGAAATTATAGTAAATCAGGTAGGAGAGAATGTATTTATCCATAAGAGTGCCTGTAAACGACATCTCAGAGATGGAGCAATTATTGGAATCTTAAGGTTCTAGGCTGCAACCATGAACACCTGAGATAAAGTGTAACAAGGATATTTTGGAGATGAAAAGATCAAGGGAGGAAAAGGCTGAGAGGTTGTATGGATCATGGATTGGTAAATCATTGAAATTTATCAGTCAGCTAGGTAGGCCAAGGTACTAATTAATTATGCAAAAAATTCTATTGTAATCCTGTTCTTTGCTACATTTCATGCTACTTCCAACTGCAATAACCTCAAGAGTGTTTACTTAAAATCTATCACTCAACTGCGAAGGATAAGTAAAGGCCCCACATGGATAAACTATCCCCTATCTGCATTTCCCATTCCTACTAAATACTCTATTAAATTCCAGCATAGGAAGGGTGTGATCTGAGTCTCATTACTTTGTGATGCCCGATTGCTGAGTTACTCATACACAATGAAACTCAGAAGCCGCGGAATAACAAATGTTCAAGTAATTTCAAAGTCTTGACTATCAAGATGGAATGTCTTCCTTAACTTCCTCAACCAGCTGGCCAAAGCGCTGAAACGCTTTTCTAATATCCAGCAGATGGGGACTATTTAAGAATCCCAGCAAATTACCAGAACCTGGTCCACCTGTCCTCCCGCGCCACCTGCCCACCAAATGAATTCCGAGGGGAGGTCACTAATCAGAAACACACCCACACCCTCGTGACGGGGCCAAGCTGCCAAGCTGACACTTAGCGAGCAAGTACGGACCTCTCCTCGCAGGCTCCGGTGGGAAAGGCTCCTGGAAGGGCGCGAGCCAGCAAAGTAGATGAAGTGAAGAGATGAAGACTGCGTGGGGTAGTTCTTGGAAAGGCTCGGATCATCCCCAACCCAGCCCCGTCTTGTCCGGCCCCAAAAGGCCCATCTCGGCCGAGCTACTCACACTTTGTACGGCAGCCGTGGGTCCGACGTCAGCGTGATCTTAAAGGAAACCTTCGACCTGAGGAAAAGAGCGAGAGAGAGTCAGGGTCGGGCAGCTGGACCGGGAATTAAGGCAGTCGGTAAGCAAACACTTACATGGTGGTGCCGGAATGAATCTAGAACACACGACAACTCCGCAGGGGTAGCCCGACTTCCTCTAGTGTGCTGGGGACCACCCCGCTCCACTCACGTCCACGTCTCCCTCTGCAAACTGGGGACCTCCGAAGTTGTTGCTATCCAACGCACTGCCTGAAAATTGGCCCTAAGAGCTCATGCTAGGTGGCGCTTTTAAATTACAAATATCTTGTGCTTTTGCGTTTATATATCTAAAAAAAAAGTACGGATTATATTTTATAAGATATCTTTCTAACTTTGGTAATTTGCTACCATATTTTTAGTCAGGCAGAATAAGCGTGGGCATAGAGTGTAGGACCCTAGGTTCCAGTTGGCAGGTTGGGGCGGAAGTAAGGTTACGGGGTAGTCGGATGAGCGAGATGGACTTGGGGCGAAGCTCGGGGCGAGGCCGGGGGCGGGGCTGGGGCGGACGCGCTCTAAAGTTGCTAAGGCAACCTGAGCGCGGAAAAGCTTAATTGGTGCTCCAGAAGCAGGAATTGCAACACTGCTTTATCATTAGTTTTCTTCTGTCTTTCCAGCAAACCAATCCTGTTATATCCTTTACATTTCTCACAGTTTCTCCTTCACGCTTTACTTTCCGATACTGATTTATAACTATTGAATTTCGGTTAAGTAAGACAGCTATCAAGTACGAATTATCTATGCCAAGACTCCCGCTGGGGTTGGTGAGAAAAAATGAGGTTTCTACGTTTGGGGAACGTGGCGTCTAGTTGGGAAGACACATCTATGAACAGGAGATTTCAGTAATTTGTTATATGGTCTAATTAAACCAGTGCGCTAAGTTGCTAATCATTGACCACATTTATTCAATTTAACAACCAACTTTGAACCCTTTCTATTTGCCCGGCGCTAAGCTAAACTCTGGGGAATCCAAGATGAGTAAGGCAGGTAGGCGTCAACTCTCTAGGATCTAACATCCTGTGTAGTGATGACGGAAGAAAATTGTCCTCTAAACTTTATTACAGATCTAAACCTCTGTGTTTGGAAAATATGCGTCTGTCTCACAATGACTGAAATGCCCTTTTAAAACAGCATGAATAGACAAAGGAGGAAGCAGGTAGGCATTAAAATAATGGGGCAATCTAGTTGATCTTTAGAATATGCATCAGATTCTTAAGGAGAGATACTTAAGAGAGGAACCAGGAAGGAACTGTAGTAGGGATAATGGAGATCAAATTCATCTTTACAATAATTTTGCAGCCAACTGATCTTCTATGGTGACATTTCCCAGTGGAGAGAGTTCTGGTTCTGAGTGTAGGCAAGTAAGACTCCAATATTCTCATGACAGCCATCCTCACTTTTTAAAATAATGGTCTTACCATATATGTAGATGAAGCCAAATATTGATTGACAGATAAAGGGATCAACAGTTACAGCCTTAATAGCTGAAAGTATTCTATTAGTGGGTGTGACTAAAACTTGTGAGAATAGTAATAAGGATAAAACTGTGATTGTGTCTACCTATTGTCAGCTAGCCAAATAATAATGAAAGAGATGAGTGTACATATTTACAGTCTATAAGACTACATATTATACATTTTGAAACAAAATTTGCATCCTGCTATTTATAGTTTGGTTTCTGCTCATGAATCAAAACGTGGCAAAATCCTAAAGAGAAAAATGGATATTAATCAGAGAGCTTTTACTGTATGTATAAAAAGTGGTGAAAACAGAATTCAGTCCCAGACAGTGTGACTTTAGTACTCAGATTCTGCTGCTTCAGAAAATACATTTGTATATCAAAATAACATCTCTTGAGATATTAAATAGCAGCTGTTTCTAAATATTTAGAATTCTTTTTCACCTCAATCCCCAACTCTGCTTCTCATGTTTGTCTCCTCAGAGTCACAGCATGATTTCTGCAGCCTCCTGAGTTTTATTTTGCTTAGGACAAGAAAGAAATTATAAATGGATTTATTTATAATCAATTTTTTAACTTTGTGAAGGGATTTGCAATTGGAAAATTTTATAGCAAAACAAGGACCTTCTCTTTTACTGAAAAGTTAAAATGTTAAAGTACATTTAATGGCTGTAATCAGAAGCAAACTCTGGAGCAAATTTTTGGAGATAATTGGCAGTGGAACATTTTAAGACAACAAATAGCATAAATGGCCTAATGTGTTTTGGAAAAGATCCAATTAGTATCATGTAGAGGCAGAAATGATTGTAGAAGTGCACAGTGTGACCATGTTAGACCTCATTAAATGTCAATGAAGCATACCAATATTCTATTTGCAAATGCATATAAATTTCCCATTATTAGAAGAAAGCCAGAAGGAAATTAAATTTACATAAGGACTAAAAAGATTTGCTTCCATAGTCATAGAAATTCTTCTGACTAGTTATTTTTATAGCCAACTTTATTTTTTATATTCCTCCGGATGCCAAAAAAAATTCTTTCATTTTCACCATAATTTGATTGTATTTACGATTATGACTAGAACCATCTGATAGTCAAATTATGTAATCTTGAAACATCTGCACCTGAATAAATCTTAAGGTGTTCTATTCCAAATACTTTATATTACAGGGAACAAATTATAGACTGATCAATTAATAATTGACTGATATTTTAATAGTACTTTAATCTGTTCATTTTTTTCTATTGCCTTTTCTCCCCTCAGAATCCACTAAAAGGCATTGATATCATTGAAGCAATGATAATAATGACTCAAAATTCATTAAGATTTATTTTTGGCTGGTATTAACCACTTTGTACAAATCAATGACAAAATATAGACTTTAAACTTTGATGCCTTGGCTATAAGTCATAATTTAGTGACAAGAAGCCTTATACAAAGAGGAGAGAGTGGATTTGGTTACAGAAGTACTTGGGAATATGTAAATGCTGTGTTATTTTTCAAGGTAAGGACTAGAAGGTTAGAGAATATTTACATTCCTTTGAGTCAAAAAGAACAATGAAACCCAGGTGAGATCAGAGCCTAGCAAGTCCAGGCAAGCCCTTACAGAAGACTATAGCTCTAAATGTGCTACATTTGATTGTTACAGTTACATATTTTTCCCAAATATTTCCTAAAATTCAGTGAGAAAAAGAAATGACTTTTCTACGAAGCTCATTGACTACAATGTTTCTAAATTTGAGGCTTAATCACAAAACGTGGAATATTTTAACCACAGAATTTGTAAAATATCTTTATTACAAAATGGCATTTTGAACTGTGAAAAACAGGAATTTAACAGTCTGGTATAATTAAATTTTCTCTCTAAATATTGTGCGAATTCTTCATTTAATGGAAACATTACTTTTAGAAAAACTGAAGTAGCCTCTGACAAATCCATTTCAACCATGAGTTTTTTTTTCCCGCATTTACATATTTTTATCCTTCCACCAGCTAAATGAGGTAAATATTAATGTTCTATTTTTACTTTTTTCTATTAACTTAAGGTTTTCTTATTCAAGTTGAGATTTTTAGATCTATTTGTAGTTTCTCCCCACATGACTCTTCTTGCAGTTTTATGTAGAATACAGGCTTCAGAGGACTGTGACGTCTGGTCCTTTGTCATCATCTCTCCATATTCTCAGTGATATTTGTATCCACTCCAAACATCTGAGACACATGACATCTCATTTTTGTCTGGTGATATCACTCCTTTTTGTGTGCTGGCAAGACGACTTTAGGACTGTTTGTTGTCTCTAAGGGATGTAAGAAAAGTGCCCTCTTGTACCACCCTGTGGCTACAGGGAACCCAGAAGAGCTCAGATATCTTTGACTAAAGATAACATGCTTTTCTCCCTAGAATGAAGGGAACCTTGTTGTCTTCCTGGGCTTCAATGGGAGCAGGAACTGGGCATCTTTTCTCTGATTCTGAAATTCCCTAGAGATTGTTTCCCTAGGGATGAAGGAATAGGGCCATCTTTCAGGGAGACCTTACAATGTTTATCATTTTCTTCTCCTCCTTTCTCCAGCCCAGAGTATTTTTTTTATAGACTTTATTTTTTAGAGCAGTTTTAGGTTCACCGCAAAATTGAGCAGATAAAGATACTTCCTATCCCTACATATTCATAGCCTCTCACATTTTCAACATCCTTCAGCAGAGTGGTACGTTTATTACGGATGATGAGCCCACATTGACACATCATTATCACCCAGAGCCCATAGTTCACATTAGGGTTAACTCTTGGTGTTGTACATTCTATGGGTTTAGACAAATATACATTGACATGTATCTACCATTATAGTATCATACAGAATAGTCCACTGCCCTGAAAGTTCTGTGCTCCACCTATTCACCCTCCCTCCTGCTTAGCCCCTGACAACCACTGATTTTTTTACTGTCTCTGTAGTTATGCCTTTTCCAGAATGTTGTAGAATCATACAGTATGTAGTCTTTTCAGATTGGCGTCTTTCACTCAGTAATATGCATTTAGGTGCCTGCATGTTTTTTCATGGCTTGATCACTTATTTATTTTAAGTGCTGAATAATAGTCAATTGTCTAGATGAACCACAGTTTATTGACCCATTTACCCACTAAGGGACATCTTTGCTGCTTCCAAGTTTGGGCAATTATGAATATAACTACCACAGGGAAGTTAGTCTATCTTTATTGGTGAGATGGGCTCAGGGATATTCCCATGCTTTCTCTAAGGTATAATTTAAAACTATATGCAGTCAGGTTTTTTCCATTAGTTTTTGCTGTATTCTTCACTGGTATAGGAAGAATAAAACATTTGTGATTTGTAAGTGAACCTTGGCAAAACTTTGGCAAAAATAGTTCTCACTTCAGAAGTGTCCTGTAATTAATCCCCTGAAGAATGGCAACTTGTGCATTGAGGACATGTGATACTTTGGGGATGAGGATGGTAGTGGAAGTTCTCATTTCTGTCTAAAGTTCTTGGAGTCTTAATTTATGGATTTATTTTCCCATCTACCTATGGAAGAGTTATTTTATAAGTAAAACATTTTGTAGCAGACATTAAATTGTCTGCTACAGAAGTAAATGGCATATAAATACACATAGTCTGTGAAAGCTTCTCTCTCTTAAAGTTCTATTCTTAATAAAGTCAAATAATGATTAAGGATGTTTAAGATATAGAATTACACTGACATAAGAAAATAAAAATGGCAGTTAAAATAATTAAAAAAAACAAAAAAATGCAAATGTGAATAAACATGTTATTTAGAAAAGAAACCAGTTTATTTTAAAAATAAAATAAATTATGCTTATAAAAATAAGATGAAAAGAACGGTGACATAATTGATATAAATATAGAGTTAAAAAATAGAGGAATGGAAAATATACTTCAAACTGAAGCATGTTGCCTCCAAATGATAATGTAAAATGGTTACTGACTAAAAAAAAGTCATTTCTACACTTACTGAAAAATTTTCACTTAAATTTTTTGCAAACTGAACTTAGTAGTCACATCAGGGTAAAGCATGTAATTTAAAGAGAATAACATTATCTTCTTAGCTTCTTATTTTACTGTTCTGTAATATTCTATTTTGTGAATTCTTGTACGAGATTTGTATCTAAATAATATTTTACTTTTTTTTTTTTAGTTTCCCTAATGGAATTATGCAATGCTCATTTTCCCTATAATGTTTTTTATTGTTATTTTTTGAGGCAGCATCTATATCCCTACAATGTTTAATTTTGTATGTTTTGCCCTAGGAATTAACAAGGTCATCTAGTAGTCATTGTTCTTTGAGGCATTTAGGAAGTATTAAAGCCAATGTGACAATGAATTATTTTAAAATTGCATCATAACTTGCCATATTATGAATTGGGATATATTCTAGATTACCATTTAAATGTTAATATTATTTTCAACTTAATACTGCTGTTCTTAGATATACAAAACATTTTTTATATTTCTTCATCATGACCAACCACAGTAGAAATAGCCATGATAACATGGCTGTTGGTTGTCTCTAAGGGATGTAAGAAATTTATATAGCATTTTGTTCTTTTTGAAGTGCTATTACATTCACTAACTTACTTTTTTTCCTACGATAAAATACAAAGCATTCAGGATGGGTACTGTTATTTCTTTTAAAAATCAGAAAATGAGCAAAAGGGGATTATGTTTTGTAGGCCTAAGGTTTGACATATGGTTTGTGAGAGGATAATGAAGAAACACAGTTGCTGATGATTCTTTACAAAACTTACCTAATTTGACTGCATATGAGCTTATTTTTACTAGTATTTTTTTACAATACAAATAGTTGAATTTATAAACTCATTCAGTGTGCTTCTCAATGAGTTCTTACTCAATTTTGATTTTGCAGCACTCAGAACAAATATCTGGCATATAGCAGGTACTAAAATAGTATTTATTGAGTGAATTAATGTTAACTTAAAAATACTGTAGATTGGTAATGCTTTCCAATTGCAGTAATGTTTTTACATTTCATTAACTGCAGTCATAAATGCTCTTAATGCAGTAGATTATATTTTTTGACTCTTGAATTGTCCTTGTTTTAAGGCTTATCTATTCAAAGGATAATACAATTCAGTCAATTCACTGCTACTGGTGAAAGCAGAGGTTTGAAAGGCTAATTCAAGATTCTTATTAAATATGGTTAAATAAAGAAGCCAATTAAATAAAAATATGTGAATATCCTCACATGTTCCTTCATCATTACTTTATGTGACATGTGACATTCTGAATCAGAGACCCTAAATTAGAAATCTCATTATTGACTCTTTCAGATTGTATACCTCTTGGGATGAAGGATTGCTTATTGACATCAACCTTCCTTGTAGCATCCATGGTGATGGTGGCTTGCAAAGTGGAGGTTGTGAGCTGATGGCCAGTGGTCCTGGGAGTTTTTGGGTTGGGCTCTGTAGTGCAGCCAAGTGAATGTTATGTTTGGTAGACACAGAAATGGTTCAGCAGCTTTTGTCCTAGTCATACTTTTATGTTTTCTGTTGGTCCCCTGTAGTCATTCCAGTTTATATTCTTTGGTGTAAATGATGTGATTTTGGGATAGCAGTTTTGTTGCAATTCCATTAGCCAAAAGAACCACATGAATACTTATATTGTTTAGTAGGCTTTAAAGTTATAATTCAGACAGTAGAGATTTTGAAGATCTAAATACTTATGTGATAACCTTACCCATGGCTTAAGAGTTATATCATGAAGGAGAATTGATAGAAAGGTTTGGCTTGAAAGAACTATTTTTACATATTAACATGATCTGATCTAGATCATTCTAAAATTATTAATTGGTACAGAATTTAAATGTTTCCAGTAATGGCTTAGAAATCTTACAAAGGGAATCAACTGTCTGCTGTGACTACATCCCATGCAATTCTGCATGCCTTTTTAACAGCTCTGTTCGCCTCAGTTTGGTTAATTCTATCCAAAATCTCTAGCAATTCCTTTAAATTCTTCCTCTTTTTCCTGCATTCACAGCCACTTTTATCTTGATTTCTGAAATGCTGAAATAGATTCTGTCCTACACAAGGTTTTAAATTTTTTTCCTTAGTTGTTTAAAGGTGAATTTATGGTGGTAAGTGAATGGGTCTCTAACTTGGAATTGGTAAGAATTTCTTCCCAAAGCTATCAGAGTATTAACAGAGAGGTGGAACTTTTTTCCTCTTCTTCCTTAAACAATAAGTAGGAATATAATCTACTTCATTTATAGGAGAATAAAATGCTGGTTCTTATATGTGCTACTTATTTTGTAGTTACTAAATAAACTTTACTAATGAAGTTTTACTTTTACTGCCATTAAAAACTATCATCTCCTGAGAGATTTAGTATATCCTGGCCTTTTATTTAACAATTTTTATTTATTATCTTTGGGCCTTTTAAAGTTTGGTGTTTATAAACACCAAACTTCTATAAATATTACAAAAATATATGCCTTTCTAAGAAATATTTGCATAATTTAATGTTTCTCCTGCTCATTTCCAGGTCTCTTCAACTGGAATGCTCATGAGTATAATCATGCTAGCTTTTCATTTTACTTTTCTCTAGTGTTAATATTAAGTCAAAGACTTAATTTATATCTAATATATCTTTATCATAGCATAAAATTCAAACTGTTCTTAGTATATTAAAAATTTTTCTTATGGGAAGCATAGTAAATAGTGTTTGGTTTATAACCAAGTAATGTTGGAGAAAAAACTATTAGATACTAATTATTATAATGATCTAAGCTTACTTCTGTTTTCCATCTTTTTGGAATATTTCTTAATCACCAAGTTATGTCTCAAGAGCTAATAAATACACCTTTCTATTTCTACTTCTCTTAATCATATTTTTTATTTGCTATGTTCTGTGATGTTTGGGTATCTTAAAAAGCTTGCTGGCCTTGGAAAGGCTTCTTCTCCCAGGGCTAGCCAATTCTGAGATAGCAAAGGGCTCAGCTGGGAGAATGTGGTTCATATACAAACCAACCAATCTCCAGGAGTCTATATCCCCAACCACATCCTTATCTAATCTCACACACCAAACCAACACATTTTCCCTGCCCTAAAACAATCCTGGCACCAAGCAACTAGAGTCCCCACTCTAGCCCAAAGCACGCCAGAGTTACTCAAACTAGCGAGCCCTGAACAGTCTGCCCTGCCCTACCCCGCTCCCCACTTGCCTTCCTGTAGAAATTCCAATATAGGCTCTTGCCTAAGCTTTCCCCTAGGTTAGCTTCTGCCTCTGCTTCTGTCTCCTGTCTCAAACCTGGTGTTTTCCATGTGCCCAGCATGCCCCTTTGTCTTGGGAAATGTAATTAATAAAACTCTTCTCTTAATAACATTAGCTCCTCTGTGTCATCACTGTCACCACTATACATTAAAATCCTCAGGGTGCAATAATTGGGACACTATTTGCTAAATGAGTAAGCTTATATTGTTTTTAGTAAAGGAATAACATAAATGATTATATGGTAAGATTTTCAAAATGGATTTCTGGGTTAAGATTGTATAATGCTAGCAGTTTCTAATGCAGCCTCTCTAAATTTCCTCTTAAAATACCGATGAAGGCAATAAAAGCATGAGCAATGACTACATAGCAGTTCCACTGGACACCAGTTTAACAATCAACACCTTACACCCTACTTAAGACAGTTTCTTTGATGACAGAGCTGGTGGGACTGCAGCGATAAACACAATCTACTACATGTGCATGCTGTACATCTAAGCCAAGACACATAAAAAGAATCAGTAGGATGGGTGCTTAGCTTACTCCTCTCACTCTCTCTTAGTTGGTTAAGAAATTAAGTTGGTCCTCTGCTCTTAGTTGGTCAAGATTTGTGCCAACTGGAAAAATGGGAATCTTCCCACTCTGCTGCAAAGGTACTGTGCTTTCTAAGATGGGATTTTCTTTCTGATAACACAGAACCCACACATTTCCTCTCCCATCCCCAGCCTTAGGCTAGTCTCTCTTACATCTCTCTCCTTTCTGATTTGAAAGGTATTGGCCTCTTTTTCTTACCTCTCTAAAATTGTTAGCCTGATCCTAGAATGGATTTAGACTTTCACAGGGGATGTAGATTCATTGTTTCTGGGCAGATTTTGTTTTCAGTCCTGTAGTACAAACCACTCCCAGGGCAAAAGAGCAGAGTTTCTTATTTATCTTCTTAGGAAGGAGGGAAATTACAGGGGAAAAAAGAAAAAAACTTAAAAACAACCAATAACCTATCCTGCTCCAAACATAGAAGCATAATTAAAATTTATAAATACTGGGACACATTTCCCACTTAAGAAAGTCTAACTGCCCAAGTCACCAGAGTCATTTGAATATCTTTTGATAGAAAATTATTGTTGGAAGGCTGTATCAAGATCTTGGATTGTGGCCGAGTGCAGTGGCTCATGCCTGTAATCCCAGCACTTTGGGAGGCTGAGGCGGATGGATCACCTGAGGTCAGGATTTCGGGACCAGACTGGCCAAAATGGTGAAACCCCGTCTTTACTAAAAAAAATACAAAAATTAGCCAGGCATGGTGGCCATGCACCTGTAATCCCAGCTACTTGGGAGGCTGAGGCAGGAGAATTGCTTGAACCCGGAAACTCTGCAGTGAGCTGAGATCGCACCACTACATTCTAGCCTGGGCAACAAAGCAAGACTCTGTCTCAAAGAAAAAAATATATATATCTTGGGTTGAGTATATGCCCAAAGCTTTGTTTTCCAACATGCCTATTAAATAACAAATAATATATATAAAAATTTATATGTATATTTATACCTATTCATATATAAGAATAAAAATATGTGTAAATATACATATATTTATATAAAAATATGTGTAAATATACATATATTTATATAAAAATATGTGTAAATATACATATATTTATATAAAAATATGTGTAAATATACATATATTTATATAAAAATATGTGTAAATATACATATATAAAAATATGTGTAAATATACATATATTTATATAAAAATGTGTAAATATACATATATTTATATAAAAATATGTGTAAATATACATATATAAAAATATGTGTAAATATACATATATTTATATAAAAATATGTGTAAATATACATATATTTATACAAAAATATGTGTAAATATACATATATTTATACAAAAATATGTAAATATACATATATTTATACAAAAATATGTGTAAATATACATATATTTATACAAAAATATGTGTAAATATACATATATTTATATAAAAATATGGGTAAATATACATGTTTATACATATATTTACATATATTTATATATCAATATATGTATGTTTACACACATGCATACACATATATTACATATATATTTTGCAATGTTTGCACATTATTATATACTTTTTAAAATATGTTTACATGTTTAAACATACAGACACAAAAACACCATCCTGGAAAACAAGCAGTGCTGTCCTCAGAGTACAATTAAAATCTCAAAAAGTCTCTGAATGGGAGAAAGGATCAAAGCCTTGACAGAATCCATGGTTCAAAATGTGCCCATTGAAATACTGTTGTGAAAGGGGATGCTTTTTCCAAGGCTGGGGCATGCAATAAGCATAAATGGAGTGGAGTCCCGGGGTAAGTGATAGAGTCAGTGATGGGGGAACTACTAAAGGAGCGTCAGATAATAACACCTCTGTCTTCCTAACGAGAGTTGAAAACGGGCTGTTAGGATAAACTAGAGGTCATTGACTTAAGGACTAGGAATACCAAACAGTAATGTAGACACCCCATACTCAGAAGACCTGTTGTAGGTGCACCTAATCTGTTACATCCCATCACAACCTGCAAATCACTGGAGAAAGGCAGTAGCAAAGAGATAAAGCACACACAAACAACCAAAAAAAAAAAAAATCCTAATACATACAACCAAGAATCACCAAAGACCTAAAAGAGAGACATCAAACTCAGCAACCAAAGAAATGGAACTTGAATTACAAAAAATTTACATTACTCACATGGTCCAGAATTCTCTTCTAGACCATAGGACTCCTAAGTTAGGTAAAAACAAATCTGGTTTGGAAAAATGATTATTAATTCAGGACACAATCAAAATTGCAAGGAAGCAAGCTACCATTAGTGAAAGTCAATAGTACCAAGCAAACCTAGTTACCAAAGAATTTGAAAAGTTAGACTAAACAAACAAAAATCATTCTAACTCTAAAGAGCAATACATTTTGAAAAATAATAACTTCTGAAAATAAAAAGCATAGCGATTAAATTAAAACTTTAAATGACAAAAAGAAACACTTTAATAAAGTGAGTTGAAAAAGTCATTAGTAAGCTAGAACTTATATTTCTGAGCATAATGCGTAACAGTTACCAGATCTACTCACCTGAGTTGAACAACTATAAAACTAGATAAAATATATGAAGCAACGACTTTCAGATATTGGGACATAGGAAAAACTGAGAGAAGACAAACAAACCGGTGAGTTCTATAATTGCTGCAGCTTATAGCTTATAGGCCATAGCATGTGGAGAGGAACCTGAGCGCAGCCCAGCAGCCTCAGTGAGCTCAGAAGACAGAATTCCTAAGATCCACATAAGGTCTTTCAGTGGGTACTGACCTGCACGTGCCTGAGAGGAAATTCCTCAAGGCTGAGAGGTTGGAAGTAGACAGCAGTAAGCCTGAGCAATGGCCAGCACTCACAGAGAGCTGGAAATAATGTGTGTTCCCAGCCACCAAGTGGAAAGACCTCCTAATACACAGGCCATCAAGTTGAATCTTCTGAAGGATTAGGCCTTAGTAGTTTCAAATTAACTGTAGACTAATTAGTGTGCTTTACCCACATCATCAAGTCTTAAGAGCAAAGTTAAAAAGGAACAAACTGATGCCAAGTTACTTAACTTGAAATGTCATGACAGCATCCGACAGTATCTCAAGGCATAAACAAAGTTCAGCACCCAAAATGTTCAGCATCCAGTAAAAACTTATTAGGCATTCAAGAAATAGGTGAAAAATCAGTCAATATAAACAGAACAAAATGACAGAGATAATAGAAATGGCAGATGATGATCTTAAAAAGCTACTGAAATTATCTTCATAAGTACAAGATAGAAGAAAACATGAACATGATGAGAAGAGAAATGGAATATATAAGACCCAAGTGAAATGTCTAGATGAAAACAATATCTAAAAAAATCTTATTGGTTGTGATTAATTGATTACACATTGTAGAATATTTAGCAGTAAAACTGTCCAGAATGAAGCCCCCCAAAAAGAACAGGACATCAATGACCTATGGGAAAATATCATTCATATATATATACATATATATATATACACACACACACACACATATATATATATATATAATCAATAGGGGAATATCAGAAACATATTTGAAGAAATAATGGCTGAAAAACTTCCTAATTTGATAAAAATTAGAAGTCCAGAAATCCAAGAAATTCAACCACCCAAGTAAAAGAAATAAAAAAAAAAACAACAACCAGGTACATACAAATTAAATTGCTCAAAACCACTAATAAAGAAGAAGAATCTTAAAGGTAGTCAGACTGAAAAAACCAGCAGATAGTATGTACAAAATAACAAGAAGAATGAAACAGCAGACTTCTTGTCGGAAAGCTTGCTGGTCAAAAAATAATTGAGTGGCAACTTTAATGTACTAGAAGATAAAAAGTATCTAGAATTCTACACCAAGAAAAACTTGTGTTTCAAAAATAAAGGTAAAAAGTTTTTCAGAAAAAGAAGCTGGGAAAATTTATGGCCTGTAGTACTGCATTATAAGAAATATTAAAGGACTTTATTAATATCAGATACCAGAATGAAATATGCCTCTACACATAGGAATAAAAAGTGCCAAACATGGTGGCTACATGTATAAATATAGAAGATAGTTTTGCCTAATTTTAAAAAACACTTAAAAGGTAATTTACTGTTTAAAGATAAAAAAAGTAATACAAATGTTTGGTGTTTATAATAGGCATAGAAACAAACCATCTGACATCAATAGGAGAGAAGACAGGTCAGAAATGGGAGTATAAGATTTTACGGCTCTTTTAATGTGAGTGAATGATATAATATTTGAAATTACCTTGTGATAAGTGAAAGAGATATAACCTCTGTAGCAGTCACTAAAACATAAAGAATAATAGCTAATAAAAATGGAGAAAAAATGTAATGTAAAAAATTCAATCAGTCCCAAAGGAGGCAGAAAAAGAACAAAAAAAGAACAGGAAGGATACATGGAAAGCCAATAATAACGTGGTAGATTTAAGCCCAAATGTGTAGATACTTCTTTTAAATGTGAATGTTCTACGCACATCAATAACAATGCAGAGATTAAGATAGGCCTCCACTTAGAATAAAATGGGAAAACATTAGATAAAGGTAGGGAAACCTGCTTAAGAGAGTATATGTTTCTTCATGAAAGGAATTCATATGTAAGTCTATATACATCTAACATAATGCCATTTAACTCATGAATATAGTTTAAGCTTTAATTCGGAAGGAATTTATTCAAATGCTAGATAATGAGAAATCTGAAAATTTGGAAAGAGTGCAGTTGTTTTGTTTTGATTTTCAGCATCATAATCTGTTAAGTTTTGGGTGATGATTATTTTTATAATTTTAGATTTTGCCTGTAGCTAAGCAGGAGAAAAAAGACAGTTCGTCTGTTCCATTATTGGGAAACTTTCCAGATATGTTGAATTCTCGAGTCCAGTCTCTTAACTGAAAATAGCTTCTAAAGTTGGTATTTTATTTGGACTATTGCGCCTCTCTTGACCAGCTGCTTGGCAGCTAGTAGGTGATAGAGTCAAAGACTTTCCAAAAGGCTTTTTTTTTTTTTTTTTTTTTGGTAGCAAAATAAACACATTTAAACATTGGGTAAACAGGATAGTTTAGACTGAATATAAATGACACAAAATGAATTTTAACTGATTTTATGTCCTAGTTGCTATGGAAGGATGGTCTAGCAGTCTGAGATTAGGAATGTAAGCCAAAACTATTAAAATTCTCTGGCTATGAATACATTGATTACTTTGCCTTCTAACATTTTCTTATTTGCATTTTTAACTTTTCATCTTTCCTGAATGTCACAAAATTCTAATTCTAGCTTTTCTTTTCTCAAAATTTTAATAAAATTTCTCTCCATTTTGGAATTTAAAAATAACTCCCAATGTTCAGAGAAATAAGACTACAATCACGATTTGTTCATAACCTTTAGTAAACTAACTTTAATTAGGAACTATCATATTGATCTTTTACATATTTTTAAGTATATTTAATGTTCCCTGCCAGCCATTAAATAGGTACTGGTAATCACACATTGAAGAAGCTTGGTTTCTGCTATCATAGATAATATACATCAGTAGCTTCCGTAGGCCAATGTAACTTACTATTGTCATAGGCAAATGAGCCTTTGCAGTTTTTAAAATGCTTTTGTTTGAGTCATTTTTTGACATGTAAATTTTACCAGAAGGTTACTGTTCCCAGACCAAACTTAGGGTCGGGGTGCTTATTCTCGCAGCCCAATAACAAGATGCAGATGAACTGAGGAGGAAGAGAGTTTTTATTTCTGTAACTGGTTACAGGGAGAAGGCCTGGAAATTATCGCCAGACCAACTCAAAATTAAAAGTTTCCGTGAACTTATATACCTTCTAAGCTATATGTCTATGTGTAAGTATGCATTCATCTAAAGATATAAGTGATTAACTTCCTTTATTCTGTAACTAAGATCTGAGTCCTAAAGCCCTTCATCTGGAGCCTCAGTAAATTTAGTTAATCTAAATGGGTCCAGGTGCTGGGGTGATTACCCTTATCTTGTCTTCTGCTAAACCATGGAGGTTTGGGGAGTTTCTTCGGACTCCCAGTAAAACTTGTCTAATCCTAAACAGGTCCTGTCAAGAAGTCCTTCTTTATCTGGTCATGCTTTAAGGCCCAGGAAAGACCTGGGCAAAACTCTTGGTGGGCTTTTGTTACATTTCAGCCTTTGCAAAAGGGCACTGGCTCTATCAGCTTTTAATATTGAACTTAACCACCAAGTCAGTGCTGAAACAGTTGTTACGGAGGCCTGTGTTAGTGAGACCTGGCCTGCTGCAATACCTTTATGCTTTTAATTTTAAGAAACTATATTATTCTGTTATTCATACTTGAGTTAATTAGAGCAAGATCATACTGAGTTAATTATCACAAGATTTTTGGATAAAACAACCTCTAAAAATATATGTGCTATTCAACTTTGGGTGAGCAAACAATTTTCTGCAACAAACATCCTAACACAATTATTTCCTGTAATAAATATTTTTAGTTACAAGTTTTAAGTGGCAATGCTTGGAATTTTTATTATAAACTATATTACAAGAAGCATTTTGGATTTCTTAGTAAGCAGACTTACACATGTGGGCTTCCAATATATATTTATATATGCGTATTACATCTCTCTTTCTCTCTCTCTCTCTCTATATATATATAGATATATACATATATATATCTTCTACTTTGCTAAGAAAAAATTTTTTAAAAATTAATTCTGTAAGCATGTCTCAGTTTTCATAGCATTGATTTAAAGAAGTCTCAAAATTAAATAGCGTTTTGAAAGCTAATTAATCAAGTAAAGTCAAGTTGCTGGAAGACTAAGTTTCAGTACATCTTTTTAAAATATTTCAGCTGTGAAGCTTTCCTTTCTGTGTGAATTATTTGTATTCAATGCAAAATGATAACAATGAAAGAAGACAACATTTATACTATTAAAAAGATAACATTTATATTATTAAAAGCTTTCACTCAGGTGTTTATGGACACCTGACATGTAACCTTTTAATCTCCAAATTTAAGCAAACTGTTTGGAATAATAAAGTATAAAAAAAAATAGTCACACTTCGTAAAACCCATGCTCGATTATATTTGGTCATATTATAAATGATATCATCAGTGTCGTTATTTCTTTTTTTGTTCATCAAAAAGTTACAAGAAGCTGGAAAACCTTCTAATGTTTTTAAGATGGCTTCTGTGGCTTTTCATGTGTCTCCTTGGCAATTTAATTAAAATGTTTCTGAAAAATTCAGATTACAAAAGGAAAAAATAAACATAACAGTGGGTGTTGATTATTCTTTACCTGAGAGAGAGTAATCATTGAGGATATGATACAAAAATACAGATTTAACATAACATTTATCATAACTGATATGGAATGATGAACTTACCTTTTTTTCCAACTGCTAATAAGGCATAATGCTTATCTTCTAATAACACTATTTTTATTGTTTTAGTAAATGGGAAATTGTGGCTTGCAGTTTCTGGCTTCAGTTTAATGCCTAGCTAAGACTGAACTAGAGAATATAGAGTCTATAAATTTCTTTTCCACACTTTAGTAAATAAGACTACAGGTTCCAGACCCAGGCAACTAGTTTTCAAGTCCTGCCATTAGCACGAGGCTTTTACAACTTACTGGCAATCGCACAAAACCTGTCTAAGAATAATGTTTTTAAATGTTGGAATAAAGTACATAGATTACAAAAAGAATAAAGATATAGAATATTTCCATCACTCCAGAAACTTCCTTTGTGTTCTTTTCCAGGCAGTTCATCGTACCCATGAGCAACTATTTACCTGATTTCTTTTACCATGACTTAGCTTTGTCTACTGTAAAGCTTCATATAATTGAAATAATACAGTAAACTATCTTTTGTGTCTGGCTTTTATTCAGTGTGATGATTAATCTATGTTATTGCATTTTAGGAACATATTGCTGAGTAGTATTCCATTGTGTAAATATACATAATTTGTTTATTCTCTTGTTATGGACATTTGGGTTACTTCGAGTTTATTTATAGCCTTATAAATAAGGCTGATATTAACATTTTTGTAGAAGTAATTTTGGTGACATACATTTTCTATATCCTGAATAAACGCTTTTTTTTTTTTTTTTTTTTTGAGACAGAGTCTCTCTGTGTCACCCATGCTAGAGTGCAGTGGCGCCATCTTGGCTCACTGCAACCTCTGCCTCCCAGGTTCAAGTGATCCTCCTACCTTAGCCTCCCGAGTAGCTGGGATTACAGGCATGTGCCACCATGCCTGGCTAACTGCTGCATTTTTAGTAGAGACGATGTTTCCTCATGTTGGCCAGGCTGGTCTCAAACTTCTGGCCTCAAGTGATCTGCCTGCCTTGGCCTCCCAAAGTGCTGGGATTACAGGTATGAGCCGCTGTGCCCATCCTGAATAAATTTTTAGTAGAGGAATTGCTGGGTAGTTGTACATTTGACTTTAAAAGAAACTGTGACAGAGATTTCCAAAGTCGTGGTACTATTTTTCAGTCCCATCAGCAATGTCTGAAGTTCTAATCATTCCCTTCCTTTGTAAACAATGTTGTCATTTAAAAAATAGCCATTCTACTGGTTGTGTAGTGGTAACTCATGGTGGTTTTAATTTGCATTTCCAGGATGCCTTATAATATTGAGCACTTTTTTCATGTGCTTGTTGGTCAATTACATATCCACTTTTCGGAAATGTCCATTCAAATCTTTTGCCTATTTTCTTATTGTGTTATTTGTATTTTTATTATTGAGTTGTAAGAATTCCACAGATATATGTCTTACAAATATTTTCTTATACTTTTGGCTTGCTTATTCATTTTTTAAGTCTTTAAGAGCATATATCTTTTATAAAGTCCATTTTTTCTTTTCTTATGATTAGTCCTTTTTTAAAATCTAGTATAAGAAATCTTTACATAGTCCAAGGTCACAAATATGCTCTCTTATATTTCCTCTTAGAATCCTAATAGTTTTAGCTTTTACATTTTGGCCTATAATCAATCTCAGGGTCACTTTTGTGGGTGGTGTAAGGCTAGGGTTGAAGTTAATGTTTTTCTCAAAGAGGGATCTAATTGTTCTAGCACCATTTTTAAAAATGAACAAAAAGAAAAAATATTGTTCTTTCCCCATTGTATTATGTTGGCAACATGGTCAAAAACCAATTTACTGTACATGTATAGTTCTATTTGTAGACTCTCCTATTCCTTTTTGCTGTATATATCCCTATGCCAGTGACACACTGTCTTGATTATTATAGTCTTGATTATTATAGCTTTACAGTAATTCCAAATATCAGGTGTTATAAGTACTGCAGCTTTCTTCTTTTTATTTTTCAAGATTGCTTTGCCTATTCTAAATCTTGTTTCTGTCCATGTACATTTTAAAATCGACTTGGAAATTTCAACAAATATCCAACTGGCATTTTCAGTGGGATTGTGTAGTCTTTAGAGGGATGTAGGAGAAGAAATTGTATCTTAATAATACTGAGTTAGGTCAGGAATGGTGACTCACACCTTTTATCCCAGCATTTTGGGAGGCTGAGGCAGGAGGATCACTTGAGCCCAGGAGTTCGAGACCAGCCTGGGTGGGATGGGGAGGCCCTGTCTTTACAAAAATGTTAAAAATTAGCCAGGTATGGTGGTGTGTGCCTGTAGTCCCAGTTATTTGGGAGGTTGAGGCAGGAGAATTCTTTTAGCCCAGGAATTTGAGGCTGCAGTGAGTTATGATGATGCCACTGCACTCCAGCCTGGGTGACAGAGTGATACCCTGCCTCAAAATAAATAAATAAATAATAATACTGAGCCTTCCAGTCCATGAACTTGGTACATTTATCCATGTATTATATTTAAATATTTTAGAGTTTCAGAATATTTTATAGTTTTTATTATGACTATCTTTCATCTTTTTGTTAAATTTATTTCTAAATATTTTGCTTTTGATATTACTTTATATTTTATTATTTAAATTTAATTTTCAGTTGTTGCCAGGATATAAGAATATAATTGCTTTTTGTGTATTGAGTCTGTATACCATGATTTAGCTGAATTTAGATATTAGTTTTATGGGAGTTTTTTTTGGTAGATTCTTTGGGATTTTTATATAAACATTATGTTCTTGGGGAAAAATAATTTTACTTCTTACTTTATGTTCTATGTGCCTTTTATTTCTTTTTCGTTATTCTTATTTCTTTCCTGAAATTCCTGAAATTCAATCTTTTTCTTTATTGTACTAAGACCTCCTATTTAATATTAAATAAAAGTGTCGATGGTGGACCTTATCACCTTGTTCCCAATTTTCGGGGAAAAACATTCAATATTTCACCATTGATTTTGATATTAGTTATAAATATTTTGCAGATACATTTTATCAGGTTGATAACGTTCCCTTCTATTCTCATTTAAAAATTTCTAGTTTGCTGGGAGTGTTTTTTCTGAATAGATGTTGATTTTAGTCAAATGTTTTTTCTTCCTCCATTGAACTGATTATATAATTTTTCCTTTTAATTCTATAAACATAGCGAATTATATTAATTTTTCAATATTAAATCAGTATCTAATTCCTGGGAAAACCTACAGTTGGTCATGATGTAACATTCATTATGTGTTTTGCTGAATTCAATTTAGTAACATTTTCTAGAGGATAATTGTGTCTTTGTTCATAAAGTATATTGGTCAGTAACATCTCTTTCCTATAATGTTCTTGTTAGATTTTGGTAGCAGGGTTATTTTGGCAACATAAAACAAGTTGAGAAGTGAGTATGAACGTAAACACTGAGGTGATTTTGACAACGCAACATGTATGTCATATTGGACATCTAATTCAATTTGATTTTGCGTTTTAATGGTTATATTGAATATCTCAATTTTCTGTGGTATATATATGCAATGGAATACTATTCACCCATAAAAATAATAAAATCATGTCTTTTGCAGCAACAGGCATTGGAGTTCATTCCATTGGAGTGAAACTCATTATCTTAAGTGAAATAAGCCAGATACAGAAAGACAAGTATTCCATGTTTTCACTCATAGGTGAGTGCTTACAAAGGTGTACACATGGACGTAGAGAATGGAATGATAGACACTGGAGACTCAGAAGGGTGGGAGGGGTGGGTGATGAGAAATTACTTAATGCATACAATCTAATGGAGACCCTAAATCCCTGACTTGACCAGTACATATGTAACAAAATTGCCCTTATACCCCATAAATTTATATAAACAATAGAGAAAGAAAATCCCAATTTTCAAAAGTATGTTAAGAAGATTGTTTTGTGTTAGGGAATGAAGACGTTTTTATAGTTAGAAAGTAATATGTTTTCTAATAAAAATATACTTGAAATCTGTCTGAAACATGGTGATTTACCTAAAAGCATGCCTTGGATTGCCTTTTTGTATGGAAGCCCTAATATGTAAGCTTTCTGAAAAGAATAATATTTGATTGATAAGAGGCTAGACAATAGAGGGTTTGATGACACAGGAGATCATGGACTTTGTAGCTGTGAACCCAGAACCCATCCCAGTGTACTTCACATTCCAGCACCTGCACTACCAAGTAGATCAGGAGCTAGCATTTTGGGTTCCCTAATTCACATTGTCTTGTAGCAAATATATATCTAGGCCTTTTCTGATCCAAAATGGGTATTTAGGAACCTGGAAAGTCAGAATATTAATAATAAGGGATAAATAAATAGGGAATATGTAAAACTATATATATATAGTTATATATAGTTATATATATAGTTTTATATATAGTTATATATAGTTGCATATATAGTTTTATATATAGTTATATATAGTTTTATATATATAGTTATATATATAGTTTTATATATAGTTATATATAGTTTTATATATAGTTATATATATAGTTTTATATATAGTTATATATAGTTTTATATATAGTTATATATATAGTTTTATATATATAGTTATATATATAGTTTTATATATATAGTTATATATAGTTTTATATATATAGTTATATATATAGTTTTATATATATAGTTATATATATAGTTTTATATATAGTTATATATATAGTTTTATATATATAGTTATATATATAGTTATATATATAGTTTTATATATAGTTATATATAGTTTTATATATAGTTATATATAGTTTTATATATAGTTATATATATAGTTTTATATATAGTTATATATATAGTTTTATATATAGTTTATATATAGTTTTATATATATAGTTTATATATAGTTTTATATATATAGTTTATATATAGTTTTACATAGTTTATATATAGTTTTATATATAGTTATATATATAGTTTTATATATAGTTATATATAGTTTTATATATATAGTTATATATAGTTTTATATATATAGTTATATATGGTTTTATATATAGTTACATATATAGTTTTATATATATAGTTATATATATAGTTTTATATATATAGTTATATATATAGTTTTATATATATATATATATCAGAAGTGTAGACAGTATAGAAGCAAGCCAATTTGAATTTTTGAATGAAGACAGCATAGTGAGATTCTGTATCACTTGATGGAAAATGTTTCGTTCTTCTTTACTGCACTCTGAATAAATCATACATGATTCATGAATAGGACCAGTATTTGAAGTTTTCAAAAACTGAGAAAAAAGGAACCAAGAGAAACGATCATGTAATTTAATTATTGATATTCAATCTTTTTATTATTTTATTCATAAAAAAGACAATATTTGAACACCTGCTATGAGCCAGTTTCTGTGCTGGTATTTTTAAAACACACACACATACACAAACAGAAACAAAAACAAAATTCTATTTTAGGTTTCTGTGAAGGAAGCTCTTGAGCAAACTTACTGCGTAGCATTTCTACATTCAGAATAGGATCCAGTAAAAGAGCTTTATAAGAGATAAGGGTGGACAGAACTATAAAGGTTTGATGTGGAAGCATATGTCCACAAGCTTTAATCACTTCATCATTATACTAAAATGTAGGACTTTTATTAACTATTCAATTTAATATAATTGTATTTTATATAGTACAAACTTAAAAATATATATTCATATAGTTTGCACTTTCAGATCATACACAAAAAAAAGTTAAACACCTGTTTGTAGCATCGTGCTGGGCATTGGAATGAAAACTATGACATATTAAATAAAAATTTCTAGCGTTAAAACACTAAAGACTCAAAAAATACACATTGAACATACACTAGAACACGGCTCCTTAAATGATGTACTGGTTGTCATAGTTTGATATTATAAAGTATTTCACATCTTTTCTCTCTTCCTGAATTTTCTTTTTTCTTTTCTATTCACATTTACTTGTGAAATTGTTTCCATGAATCAGATTGAGACAGGTGATTGTCACTCTGAAAAAGTTCTAGTACTTTCTATCAGAAGTTACCACCTCGAGATACAGCATTTCAAAACAACATAAATGTGAGGACATAGATCTCTTTCATTCTTGCACTTATATTCTCTTTTTTTTCTATTCTCTATCCCCAGCCTTAAAATGTGCTCAGATCATTTTAGTTCTTGAAACTGCTTTGTTCTTAGGAAAACAAAGAGTGTTCTTAAAAAAATCTCCGTAACATGCTGGCACTTGCTTTCCCCTTATAATTTCTTCCACTTACTGCCCAAAGTCTTTAGAGTACTGTATATTTAATGCTTTCATTTTTCTACCCTCATTCATTCATTGACACGTGTGAATTTTGTTCCAGCCGTTTTGTTTAAACTCTTCTCTTGAATTACAATGATCTATTTTATTTATGACTTCAGTAACAAGTGACAGAAGTCATATTCACCCTGTAGAAAGTGGATTAAAAGCAAAAAATGAAAAAAAGAAAGAAATAGAGATCAGGAAAGAAGGAAGGAAAGAGAAAGAAAGAAAGAAAGAAGGAGAGAGAGAGAGAGAGAAAGCTAGCCAGTTGCAAAACTGAAGAGTAGTTTGGGATTAAAATGTATTCTCTCTCACATGGTCTTTCTTCATGCTGTGGCAGAGTGTCTCCTAACATATCGCAATTTCCTTGCCACTTTCAAATAGAAGAGAATAAAAAACCATCATTCCTGATAGCTACTGCAATAATATGCAGGATACATGGTTCAACTCAGGTTGTGTACTTGTTTCTGAATAAATCACTGTGGACAGGGTCACACCTTTAGGACTGAAATCTGAGATGAAGTAAATCCTACTTTAACCACATAGGCTGATCAGAATTACTTTAGAACGTGGGAGCTGTAGCTCACCAAAGAAGCCAATTTATAATGGTGGAAAATTTGATGTCTCATATTCCTAAGAGCCAAGATAATAGCTTCCTCATAGCCTCACCTCCTATCTCTGTCCAGTATTCACACCATTGACCAAATTTACCTTTTCTGAAACATTTTCTTGTTGTTTTCTGTGAGAAACTGATTTTTAGGGTTGTTACTGTCTCTTGACTGCTCCATTTTTTTCTTTTTCTAAGAGTCTTTCCTTGTATGCTCTATATATTTTTTTGACCTATATTTTCTCTTTCTTTTTCTTTCTTTCTTTTTTTTTTTTTTTTGAGATGGAGTCTCTCTCTGTCCCCAAAGGATGGAGTGCAGTGGTGTGATCTCGGCAACTTCTGCTTCCAGGGTTCAAGCAATCCTCCTGCCTCAGCCTCCCTATTAGCTGGGATTACCGGCACTCGCCACAACTCCCGGCTAATTTTTGTAGTTTTAGTAGACATGGGGTTTCACCATGTTGGCCAGGCTGGTCTGAAACTCCTGACTTCAAGTGATCCGCCCCTCTTGGCCTCCCAAAGTGCTGGGATTACAGGCGTGAGCCACCGCACCAGGTCTTTTGTCTCTTTATCTAATCCCAGCTACTCAGGAGGCTGAGGCAGGAGAATTGCTTGAACCTGGGAGGTGGAGGTTGCAGTGAGCCGAGATGGTGCCACAGCACTCCAGCTTGGGCGACTGAGCCGAGACTCTGTCTCAAAAATAAATAAATAAATAAATAAATAAATAAATAAATAAATGGAGCTTATCTACCCCACATATCTATTATCAACTCAATGCGACTTCACTGGCAAATTTTAGCACTTCTTTATTTACCAAGAGCTAGACCTCTTCATTTAAAAGTCTAGTAGGCTCGTCAAACCTAGAATGACTAAAGCAAAATTTGGCATCTTCCTCCCCTAATGTCTGTCTGTCTCCTCTCTGTTTTCTTATTTCATTGAGGAAAATTTCCTAACACTCAGTAAGAAACTTTCAAGCCATTTTAGGAGTGTTCCTCCTTTATTTTGTAGGCATTAGCATTCACTTCCACATCTGGCACAGCGGAGAAAGATTAATTTTGCCTGGAAAAGATATATGAGCTTTGTCATAGAATAATAAATAGTTTTTAAAACATATGAAAGTCAAATGTGACAGGCAGACTGGGAAGCTGAAAGATATTCTAAGAAAACTAATCAGCATGAATAAAGATGTTGAATTATTTGTTATGTTAAAAAAATCACTTCATATGACTGAGGCATAGGCTGCATGTGGTTGAGGAGACTTGCAGGTAATAATTACTCTCAGTTTTTGTTTTTCTGAGAAAGTATGTCTTCTTCATTTCACTGATTTCTAGATGGTTGAATTGTATAGAATTCTAGATTGTTGGTCTTTTTCAACACTTTAAAAATTTTTAATACAATATTCTTTTGTAAAAAATAAACAGGGTTGGTTGGTTGGTTGGTTGGTTTTACAACTGGGCAACTAGCCTATGTTGCCCAGACTAGTCTTGAACTCCTGGACTCAAGCAATCTTCCTGCCTCGGCCTTCCAAAGTGCTGAGATTAGAGGTGTGGGCTACCATGCCTGGTCAATTTTAACACTTTTAGTACTTCACTCCATTCTCTTCCAACTTCTCAGATCCCTTTTGTTCTTGAAATTGTTTGTTGGTATGGTTTCTAAGGAGAAGTTGGTAGTAATTCTTATCTTGTTCTTCCACAGGTGAAGTATTTTTTCCCCTTTGGTTTCTTTCAATATTTTACCTTGCCTTTGGCTTTCTGCAGTTTAAATATGATATGTGTTGGTGTTGTTTTTAATTTGTTTTGTGTTTATCCAGATTGCTGTTTTCTGAGTTTCTTAGACCTGTGGTTTGATGTCTGTCATTAATGTTGGAAAATTCACGGCCATCATTACTTCAAGTATTTTCACTGCTTTATGTTCTCTTTCTTCTTCTGGTATCCTGGTATTCCAATTACTTATCTGGTATACCTTTTGAAATAGTCCCTCACATCTTTGATGATCTGATTTTTGTTTTTGTTTTCATTATTTTTCCCCCTCTTTGCATTTCGGCATGGAAGGTTTCTATTGATCTGTCTTCAAGTTTATGAATTCTTTCCTCATCTGTGTTGAATCTACTATGAAGCCCATCAAATCATTTCTTGTATCTGTTACAATGTTTTTTATTTTGGCCATTTCCTTTTTGCATTGTTTTGTTTGCTTGCTTTTTAGAGTTTCCATCTCTTTGCTTATTTTACCCATCTGTTCTTATAGGTTGTCTACTTTTTCTACTCTATTTCTTAACATATTAATCATAGTTATTTTACATTTTCTGTTTGAGAATTCCAGTATCTGTGCTATATCTGAGTCTGGGTGTGATTTTTTTGTGTTTGCTTCTTTAGCTTGTGTTTTTTGTTGCCTTTTGACATGTCTTGTATTTTTTTTTGTGGAACGCTGGATAGGTGGTGTTGACTATTAAGAACTGAGATAAACAGGTCTTTTAGTGTGAGGATTTATGTTATTCTTGTTAAGAGTTGGCTGTTTGTTTTTCATGTTTGCTGTAAATAGGTGCTGTAATGTGGCTGTAGTTGCCGTAGGTTTCCAGTTCCTCTGTTCTCCTTGCTTTTGTCTTCTATCCTGACTTTGGGCTTTCCTAAGCACTCCTTCTCAGAGAGAGTCTCTCACGCAGTTCTCTCAGCTGTTATCCGCTGTTACTATACTGGATCCCTGGTGGCCTGGTGGTAAGATGTGGGGAATAGAAGTAGTCTAATCTTATAATCAAATATAAGTCTTTTAGTGGGTCTGTTTATCAGGGCCAACCAAACCCTGTGATGTTTATAAGTGTTTCTCTGGTGGTATAGGTGTTTCCGGCTGCAGTGCTTCTAATATATTTTCTTGAAACCCTGACCCTAGACTGTATCTCTCACTTACGTGAGACAGAAAAGCTAGAAGGAGCTGGAGTGTGATGAATTTTTTTCCTCCAGCTAGAACAGGGTCTGGCAAAATGTTTTCCCCTTGAGAGTAGGTGTTCGTTATGAAGTAGGCGCTGGGAGTGTACATAACAATGATTACACTTCTCCTCCCCTTGCCAGAGATAATCATGGATTTTGTATCAGTTCTTCATCGTGAAATTTTGATTCCTAGAAGTAAAGGCTATAAAATTATAGGCCACCCCTATCAATGTGTCCCCCAGAAGTTTCTCACTCTCAAACTAGTCTATACCCAGTCTCCAGCAATTCGTCTAAATTACCACTTAAGGAATTCTATCAGTTTATTGTGCCAGCAGCTTCTGCTCTAGTAGGCCTTATGTATGATTCTCTGGATGTGTTTGTCTTTCTTAAATTTTGGTGGAGCAATTTGTCCTGCAATCTTAGTTCTCTGATGGGTCAAAAAAGATGGTTGATTTTTTTTTTTTTTTTTTTTTTTTTTGAGACGGAGTCTCGCTCTGTCGCCCAGGCTGGAGTGCAGTGGCGCGATCTCGGCTCACTGCAAGCTCCGCCTCCCGGGTTCACGCCATTCTCCTGCCTCAGCCTCCCGAGTAGCTGGGACTACAGGCGCCCGCTACCACGCCCGGCTAATTTTTTGTTTTTTTTTTTTTTTTTTTTTTTTTAGTAGAGACGGGGTTTCACCGTGTTAGCCAGGATGGTCTCGATCTCCTGACCTCGTGATCCGCCCGCCTCGGCCTCCCAAAGTGCTGGGATTACAGGCGTGAGCCACCGCGCCCGGCCAAGATGGTTGATTTTAAGCCTGCCCAGCCTTTTCCTGTTGCATGGATGGGAATTGTGCTTTCAAGCCTTTTTTATGTAGAAGATGAAACTGGAAGTCAGTAATTTAATTTGACATTTTTGATGATCAAGGCCAGGAGAAACACTTTCTAACTCCTTTGCACCATTTGTGTGCCTATAATATATTATTAAAAGAGGACCTGTCTTAGATCTCCTCTACCTAGAGTAGTAGTTGACCTATGTTTTGGTGATTCATATGTACTGTATTTTTTCTTTTAGATACTTTCTAAGAAATGAAACTAAGGGAAAAATTTGTCATAGGATGCTCATAAAAAGAGAAATAAGAAGTGTTTTTAGGAGATATTTCCTAAATCTACACGATTTATAAAATAAATCTACATAATAAGTTCCTACTCAGTTAATACCATTTCTATATAATTAATATAATCTGAGTATTGCTTTCTATAAATCCTAATGCCATATAAAAAGAAAACACCAGAAACTTAGAGTGGACGAATGTGCATCAGAATCACCTACAGATCTTGTTCATTCCAGAGTGGATTCTCAGGCCAAGTTCCCAGAGATTCTGACTCAGTAAATTGGGATAAACTAGAGAATCTGCCTCTTTATTTGAGAAGCACTCTATATGAATATAATACAGGTGACCCACTCTTTAAGAAGTTGTATCCTAGAGAAAGGGATTCCTATATGTTCTTGTCTGTTGTCTCATTTGGGTTTTAGACATATGTTGGATTAGGGTTGATTCGTACTTGAGTTTTATAACAGGAACATGAGTTTCCAATATTCTATGCTGTTGGTTACATAACCATATACTTCTGAGACAAGAAATATGGAAGGCAGAACATTTCTCTTGTGGTGAACGTTGCAGAGCCTGAATGTGTGAACAATTGGAGGATCCTCCCACTTCTGCAAGGAGGTGGGTCACAAGAAGGCTTGATACAATCAAGGCACATTTTTTTCCCTTTAAAATTTCCCTTATATTTGTATTTGTGAGCTCATTTAAAATATCCAATGTCTGCACTATCTTATGTGTTTCCTAAGATAAATGACTTTGTCCTGAAACATCATAAGGGTACTTTTGTCTTTAATATAAATTGCTTTGCTTGAGGGCTGAATAAAATTAAAAAAGAAATGAAAATGTAGGCATAGAAGGGAATTCATTATTATAAATTCAGTTCTCATAAAGAATTGATGTTACAAAATTTGAGCTAATGGAGGAAAGCCTCTTTTTATGGGGAATGGATTTTACATTGAAATTGTAGGAGGCAGTATGTTTTCATGGGAAAAAAAGCATGGGCTGTAGAGTTACACAGTCACACATATAAATCTTGACTCTGTTAATTAAGGCATTAGCTGCTTAGTGTTTTGTGTCTTAATGTCTTTGCGCTTCATTTTGTCATTTTTACATAGAGAGATAATAATGTACTTTACAGGGCACTGTGAGGATTAGTATTTTTATTAACAAAGAAGGAAAGAAAGATGGGAAAAGAGATAGAAAGACACTGGGGGAGAGAGAAAGGCTTTCTTCTCCATCATCCATTTCCCCGTCTCCTTTAAATAGTATGGTGATCTTTGGGACTAGGCACGAAAGGAAAAATATTTAAAAAAATAAAAAATAAATAGTATGCTGATCTTTTCTATTTTTTATTTAAAAGCAAAAATGTAATCTTTAAAAATATAATTTAGATATTGTCAAAAATGAAGTATAGTATTAGGTTGGTGCAAAAGTAATTGCAATTTTGCCATCACTTTTAATGACAAAAACTGAAATTACTTTTGCACCAGCCTAATAGTGTCTCATGGAAAAAATCTATAACTATGCAAGATTTATGAAACAATTCTCCATATCATACAAGAGCCAATGAGTCCTATTTCTATTAGGAAAAAAAAAATACTAGTAATAAACTTCTACAGTTGAAGTCAGAATACTGGACTTCTTTTTTAGAGATGAACATCTTAAATTACAAGCTGACATTCCTATGAGTGGTATTACCTTGAGGAGGTCTCTTATGTTGATGAGGTCTCCTATGCTCTAATTGTTCGGTTGTATGACAGACCCATAAGAAGTGAACAATAATTTTAGGTTAAGAAATCATCTACCTTATTTTGACATTATTTTCCAGATTTTGTATATGAGATAACTAAAACTCAGAGGAATTTAATGACTCATCAAAACTTCAGAGGAGATGACAAAAACTAGAAAGGTTTTTTTTTTTTTTTTTTTTGCGCAGTGCTTAGGCATGCAAATCAGCAGCATGGTATCGTATAAAAAGCATTGTTTTAGAACCAGATAGTACTAGTGAAAAATTTCAGTTCCTTCATTTCTTAGCTGTGAAGTCTTATACAAGTTAGACTCCTTGAATCTCAATTTCCTCACCTTTAAAATAGTAAAAAAGCATACCTAGCTCATGACTTTTGGCCGAGGTTGAAAGTAATTTACATTAATTATCTGACATGTAGAGAGTGTTTAATAACTTGTTGCTGTACTCGTCGGAGTCAAAGAAGCTACATGTAACATCAGATTAAATGTCTTCCTGCTTGGCTGGAAGGATGGCTCATTGCCTTAGCAAGAATTTGCTTTCAAATAAGAGCATCTAGTCAAACTTGCTTCAGAAAATATTAAAGCTATCTAAAAGATGCTGAGGTGTCTTCTGGAACATGATGCTTCCAGTGAGACAGAATTTTTACTGCTTTATTGCCTAGGAGTGTGCTTGGTATATTTAAATAATGCTCAATAATTGTTGTTAACTAAATATGGGTCTACAATAGTATTTTTCAACTTTTTTTCATTATCATCCTCCTAAGGAGCCATGTTAGATGTCCTTTCCTAATTATCTCCCTCCTTATGAAACTAAATACTGATAAATATGATTTTTTTTCAGGTAGGCTTGAGCTTTGGAGTGCCAAAATTATTGCAAAATTTAAGATTTTATTGCCGTCTCCCTTCCAAGAACCAATTGTTCCTTTGGAAGTGATATTACCACTGTTGAGAATTCATGGGCCAGAGGGACTAAAAGAAGAAATAAAAGAGCACTCTCTTTCTCTCCTCTCTCTCTCAATAGCCTTTAATTCCTAGTTTTCTCTAAACAACTATTTATTTATTTATTTATTGAGACAGGGTCTTACTCTGTTGCCCAGGCTGGAGTGCAGTGGTGCAATCTTGGCTCACTGTGACCTCCGCCTCCTGGGTTCAAGCAATTCACAGTGTAATCACAAGTATTAATAGCAGAATAGACCAAGAGGAGGAAAGAACCTTGGAGCTTGAAGACTCTCTTTTTAAAATAAGACAGGCAGACAAGAATAGAGAAAAAAATAAAAATGAATGACCAAAACCTCTGAGAAATATGGGATTATATAAAGATACTGAGTCTACAACTTATTGGTGTACCTGAAAGAGATGAGGAGAATAAAACCAATTTGGAAAACATACTTCAGAATATCATCCCGGAGAACTTCCCCAACCTAGCAAGACAGGCCAACGTTCAAATTCGGGAAATCCGGAGAACCCCAGTAAGATGCTGCATGAGAAGATCCTCCCCAAGAGACATAATTATCAGATTTTCCAAGGGTGAA